>NW_019392993.1:0-117275 GCF_000648675.2 Cimex lectularius
CTCTCTCTCTCTCTCTCTCTCTCTCTCTCTCTCTCTCTCTCTCTCTCTCTCTCTCTCTTTCTCTCTTTCTCTCATTAATAGAGAGACGTTGTTTGCAATCTAAATTTGCAAGTTTTTTATGTAAAACAGTATTCATTCATTCATTCTGTCTGTCCGTCCGTCTAAGTGTCTGTCTGTCTGTCTCTGTCTCTCTCTGTCCCTCTCTCTCTGTCTCTCACTCTGTCTCTCACTCTCTCCCTCACTCTCTCCCTCTCCCTCTCCCTCTCCCTCTCCCTCCCTCCCACCACTCTTTTTTTCTCTTTCTACTCTCTCTTCTCTCTCTCTCCTTCCTCTCTTTTTTTCTCTCACTCCACTCCCTCTTTTTTTTCTCTCTCTCTCTCTTTCCCAAATTGTCTCTTTATTTTTTTTTTCTTTTGGAACCCTTTTTCTCTCTAGTTATGTAGTTTTTTTATCTAGATAATTTTTTCTTTCAAGTTCTTACGACATTTTTTTTAATCTATCACCATCTACCTCCCATTTTATCATTATCGTTTTTCTCTCTGGTTGGTAGTTATCCCTTTCTTTGACCCTATCTCATTTCTCTCTACTTTGTTCTCCCTGTTTCTTTTTTTCTTCCTGTGTCACTCTAAACACCCCCATGCACAAAATCGGTGCCCTTTTGATTCAGTGCACGTTTTTGTACTGCTAAAGAAAGTAAATGTAAAGGCATATTTAATTATTGTTATGTGACTTAAAGTATTGACGTTAATATTAAAAAAATGAAAATGTATTATAATTTTAAACGATATTTGCCTCACCGCTTTTGTACGAGTGGGGAATTTTTCTTACCTTAAGCCAAGCCATAGTAGGTGTATTATTTTTTCAGCCCGGGGCTTTTTTTGTAAAATGCGATTGCCTAGGGGGGCTTAAAGTTAACGAGGTTGCTTTTTGAGGGGTATAAAGTCGCCTGGGGGAAAATCAGTAAAACTGAATTGCTGTTTAAATCGTTTTGTGATTGAAAATAAATCACTCTTCAAATTTTAGAAGGTGTCTATTAGTGAATTCTTTTATTATCTTTACTTGTTTTCAAATTTTAATTTTTTTAATCTTTGTACATGAGATTGTTTGAGTCAGAATAAAAAATAATTATTTATAACAAAAGTATATTATTTTGTGTAATTATGATTTTTTTAAAAATATTTGCCCTTTTTGATTCGACTTCGCCCTTTAGCCATACCGAAACGATTGTCAGTACCGGTAGATATAACAATGGGGGGAACGTAATAAGCCTCAACAAGGTTAGCTCTTAAGTTAATTAGGGCAATTGACGTTTAGGTGGTTGAGTCAAGCTGAAGCTTTTTTTTTATATAGGGGATTAAGGGTTCTAAGTAAAAGAGGGCTTTACGGAGTCGGGGGAAGAGCGCCTGCCCACATAGTCTCTCTCTCTGTTGACTTATTGATCACACACCCATTACCTTACCACTTACATATTTCAACTACATATTTATTCAGATTAATCAAAACAAGCACAATGAGGATTATTTGCCCTTTGGCCATTTAAAAATTTTTTTCTTTTAAATTAACTTAATTTCTTGTAAGGTTTATTCACTATTGAAATTTTTGTTTTCGATGATGGATTTTAGATCATAAATCATCGTACATAAAGCATTCAGGGCAAATTAATACAAACCAACCTGATAAAAGATAAGCCGTATATTTTTTGCAGACTTTAAATCATAATAATATCAAAATTGTAATAATGAATAAAATTACAAATAAACAAATTTATAAATATTTGAACTGCCCTTAAAAAACGAAAAAAACCGTTTGCTAGCATTGTGTGGTAACGACAATGATAATATTAATGAGTGAGATTAGCATATTATGCTAATATAACATAAATTATATCTAGAAAATGATCTCATCTCGCTTCTCTAGTTATTTGTTAATTATCCTTTCTGCCCATTATAATAATAATTTCTGTTAAACCTTGTCAATTGTTTTTTGTTTTCAAGTAAAAAAATATAGTATATTTTCTTTGTTTCTTTGTATTTTACTTTATTTTATTTTTAATTGCCTAGAGGGCGATGATTCATTTGTTCACCTTTGATAATCATGATCATGGTGTAGCCATTTGATTAGGCTAAATATACGATTAAAATATTGATTTTTAATCTGTAAAATAAGACTTTTCACCAAAAAAATTATGAATAGTTCAAAACCGTCTAGTCTATTCCACCAGTATTAATAAAACCTAATTATGTCATTACAAGTGTTTATATTTATTAATTTTTGTTGAAAAAGGCATGTTTGAAGGAAACAGTTTTTCCTGAATTGATATCGATTAAATATCAACATACAATTAAAAACGTTAATTGTGATAGGTGAGGATTCTAAATGGCATATAATCTGTGTTGTTTGTATTGCAGGAGATTGGTAATGGCTTCCCACTCCTTGTTCACTCTTGTGTAATCTTGTTTCAAGGTGAACAAGTATCAAAACCTTTTACTAAGTTGTAATCTGCTTCAACTTTATGTGATTTAATTGAATATCTTATAATCCAGGCTGCACTTTTTCATTCACGCTTTGAAAAATTTTCAAATCGGATCTGTATTGAGTTTTTTTTCTCCTTTCACATAATTGTTGTTTATTTTGATTTTTCCTCTTTTGTCTTTTTCAGCCCGAGCAATACGGCTTTGACGTCGACGGAACAGGTCAAAGCTTATTTGCAGACGGAAGGAACTTGTAAATGTGGCCTCGAATGCCCTGTAAACTGTGATGTTACATTCAACTTTAGTCCCAAGGTAAGCGTTTTTTTTTTTTTACAGAAGGTTGGATTAAAAATTATTTAAAACAAGTTTCTAAGGCTAAAATAGTATACTAAACCTTTGTTACTAAAATAATTATTCGGAACTCGTGAGATGCGGTCTGATATGACGTAGGTTTTAGAAAAACATTTTCTTTATCGTGCCAACGTTTCGATCTTTATTGAAATCATCTCCAGGGCCTGGGATTTATAAACATTGTTTCAATTTTACAAATGAATTTATACAATGCTAGAAAATTTTAGGTTAAAAAAAAATGTGAATTTATACAATTCTAGAAAATTTTAGATTAAACAAAAATGAATTTATATAACGATAGAAAATTTTAGATTTAAAAAAGAAAAAGAAAGAAAAAAATTTTTAATCTGAAATTTTCTATCATTATATAAATTCATTTTTTTAAATCTAAAATTTTCTAGCATTGTATAAATTCATATGTATATTTTTTTAATCTAAAATTTTCTAGTATTGTATAAATTCATTTTTTTCTCATACTACATTCTTGTTTATTTCACGTGTGACAAACGTTATAATGTGTTTAGAAAATGGGGGATAAAAGTAGGAAGAAGCAAAACTCTCTCATTCTTGGAATTTCGCCTGTGCCAAAGGAAAACGTGACAATAGGTTTGCTGTAGATACGCAAATCGGGGATATAAGCACTGAGAAGACAGACGCGATTCCATTCTTGTGAATTACACATGTGTGAAGAGCAAATCAAGGATAAAAGCAGGGAGTAGCAAGACTTGTGAATTTCGCCTGGACCATAGGCGAAAGTCATAATACGAAGCTAGCTATAGCAGATGAGCAAATCGGATATATAAGAAAGGAAAGACACTGACTCACTCCTTTCTTGCGAATTTTGCCTGTTTCATACGCAACCGTCTGCTACAGCAGATGATTCAAGTCGGGGTACATTAATCTTTCTTTCGATGAGGCAGCTCTGCCACCAGAAACAAAACATCTCAGAAGACAGCATTTCATTTAGGCCATTCTCTTTGCAATTTATATGTAATAACTAATAGCAAATGAAATACTTAGGTTCATAGTTAAAAGCCACCTTAAATAATAAAAAAAAATTCAAATAAAATGTTAATATTTAATTGGCGGATTTTTCAATTTCAAGGATTTTTTTGCAACAACCTAGTATTTTAATTAAAAAGAAAAGAAAGGCCTTTTGAAAGAATTGTATGACAAGTAATTTTAAACAATGCACACAAAAGAAAGAAAGGGAACTTAACTGAACCGTGACAACGCACGGCCACATGTCTTCTTGATGACCCTAAGCAATTTCCAACTCAGTTGGGAGGTACGCTGGGAAATTCACCTTTGTATGCCGTTTTCCAACTTCCATTTGAGCATTCTTTTATGAAAAATCTTAGACTACACGATTATAAAATTCATAGATGGATAGATAATTACTTTTTTATTAACTCGTAAATGGAATCACCTATAAAAAGACTATTTTCGTTGTGATAAAGATCTGGTGATTTAAATCTTTTAAAAAATGGCCACATCTCATGTTTCAACAATGGTTAAATCTCTTAACCACTAACAGCTTTTTGTTTGCCAACCTCGACGGTCATCAATCTACATCAGCTCTATAATTTAAAACGTAACCGCTGGGACATCTTTAATTCTTTAAAGTTACATTGTTTTCTTATTTTTTTATCTTTCTAAAATAGATGTTTATATAACGATTGAAACAATACGACGACGAACAAAAAGATGTTACGTTTAGCAATAAAGTACCTATTTGCTGTGAAATAATCAGCGATTCGAAAGTACTTTGTAGTTGCACTTTCACTTCATTATTGCCTGCATTACTGAACGTTGTCAGAAATACTTTCTAAAACAGCTAAACATTTAAATTTTATGATTTCATTATTAGTTTGAATTAACTTACGAAATAACTTATTATCCAAAGGAACAATATTTTTACCAACAAAACAGCTTTTTATTTTTATTTGTTTATTTATTTTAAACTATGATTGTAGAATATCTAAACCCTTTTTAACTTCAGCACTCCTGTAATGAGTTAATCATATCATGGCAGTTGGCTTGCCAGGATCTGAAGAAATCAAATTAATAAAATGAACATAGTAAAAAGTAAATGTTTGGGTACTTTTATGGTTGGTTTTACTTTTAAACGTGGATTAGAGATTATCCAAATATATTGATTAACTGTAGGAGCACCTTTTTTAATCGATCGTGTCACTGGGTGCCGCATAATTTTTGTCGGGATGTTAAGAACTCAGAAAAATAAATAAATTTGCTAATTGTAAAAAGCAATATTCTGGTTTGGTTCCGAAATTTCTTCTTGTGGTCTGTGAGGTGATAAACCTATTGCTGATAGTTACCTTCTTATCCTCGCTGATTTTAGTTGGTTAATTTTTAGTTTTGGCATTTCGTCATCATCAGTGTTCGGTTGATTTCTGTGGAGACTCAGCTGAAGACGACCAAATGCCGAACGCGTCTGAACAAAAAAAAAAAAATCAGCGAGGATAGGCAGCCAAGATAGTAGGTATCAAACAGTAGATTATGGTTTGGATTGTTTTGGGTTATTTCTACCTCCAAAAGAATTGCTATTGTTTAAAATAAAATATTTGGATAATATCTAATGTATGTTTAAAAGTAGAAACAATCTCTTAGGATTAGAGATTATCCAAATATATTGATTAACTGTAGCAGCACCTTTTTTAATCGATCGTGTCACTGGGTGCCGTAGTTTTTATTGTTTTGGGTTATTTCTACCTTGAAAGGACGATTAAAGATTATCCTTTTTTTCATTTCAAGTCTCATTTAATGCTTTGAGTTGCTTTTTAGTATGCTGGTTGCCAGGATCTTAAGAAATCAAACGTATAAAATTAAAATAATAAAAATTGTTTTTGGTTTTATGCTTTGAAATGGCGATTGCAGATAATACATTTTTTTTTATATAAGACATAATCTTAATTTGATCTTGTTTCTGTTTGGCATGGTGGTTTGCTCAGATCTTAAGAAGTCAAAGGAATGAAATTAAAATAGTAAAAAGTAGTAAATATTTAGCTACTTTCATGGTTGTTTCTACTTTTAAACATAGATTAGATGTTATCCAAATATTTTATTTTAAACAATAGCAATTCTTTTGGAATTGCAGGATACCTAATAGTTTTTAATAAATCTTAATTTGATCTGGTTTTTGTTTGCTATGGCTGGCTGCTAAGATCTTATGTATGAAATCGAAATAATGAAGTGTCTATTCGCCTGGTTATTTCCATTTTAAAAATTGAAGAGTATCAATAATGATTTTTCTTCTATTCCAAGGCTCCTATCATGATCTAATCTGGCTGCTGGATGCCAAGTTGTTCCTTGTCAGAATCTTAAGAATTCAAAGGGGATAATTTTGAAAATAAATATCTACACTGGCCTCGTTTTGTACTTAATACTTTTAAAGCTTGATTTTTATGGTTGTTCGATTTTGTTATGCCTTCACACGCGCACGCAGCCATGAACTTGTACAGGATATTAATGTGTATGTTTTTTCACTTTTTATTTTAAATATAAAAACCTAAATTATCATTTAATTGTTGTTAATCTCTGTTCATTTACATTGTTACATTCATGTTTATTAATATGGTTAATTATTAATAAATGAGGATGGGTTTAGATGGATGGTAACTTTATGAGAGGATTTATCCACTGTTTGAGGGTTAATATGTCTTTATAACAGGTTGAAATGGGTTTTACCAATTATTATCCTTATTGGTTAATGGTGTAGTTTAACGATTGTTTCAAACCGATGCATAATCGGCCGAAGGGAGGAATAAACTTGCCGCCCCGTGCCTCATGAAATTGCAGTCACGATGCCCACCAGTTCATGAATAGTCGAAGTTTATACAATTATGACCAAATGTTGGACAGGTGTTTTTGCTGTTAATTAGCGTGTTTCGACGGTGAAGGAAGTGTCGGAAGGCCACCTGCCCCAACGGGGGAAGCCGAACCACCCGCCCGTAGATACCTCTTCGGATTAAACTTAATAAATTATAAGTATAAACCTTGTAATTTTCCCTTTTGTACAAAGCCGAAATCCTGGCCGTTACCGACAGGCTCGGTGTAAATAGCAATTTTCAATGCCCAGCGGTCTCCTTTCACTTCGACCTTTACACAGTCATAAATCAACCTTAGGGCGCTGAAACGTTTTTTGACATAGTTTCAAATGAGAAACATTTGTTACACATCGAAAAAAAATCCCAAGTCGACCGGATAAGCTTTCTTTCTGTACTTAATCTAATTTTTTTTTGTGAGGAATGACAAATGAATGTTATTTGCAACGTTAATGAAAAGTTTAACCACCCCTCCGTCCCTAGACCACGAATCTAGCCATTTTGTTTCTTTTAAAGACTTTTATTAATAATAAAACAATATTACGTTTTAAAAGCCTTAATATGAGTTTGATTAATTCTAGTATATTTACGACTTCTGGCGGTTTCTCTGCTTTACGATGTAGAGTGGTAAATTGTAAAAGTTTACGAGGCAATTCAATCCATTGACATATTTATACCGTCCCTGGCCAGATAAATTTTCCTCGGTTTTTACCCTTATAACAGGGTGTTAAGGACAATATCATAAAAAGAAGTTTTACACCGCCGGATCAATTAACGCTTGTTCTCGTCGAATAAATAAACACTCATGGTCAGAAATTGTTATTCCAAAGGTTCAAAATTGATATTCTTTCTCCGTGCTGTTATTAAAAGTCAATAGGGAGAAAAATACACGGGAGAATTGTGTAGGTTGTTGTTCGAGGGGGTGCGTCGTAGTTATCGATCATCAAGCAAAACTGTTCTATTAAAATAACATTGAATGCTTAAAGGTTAAAAGGCCTAATTGAATCAGGCTAAATCACATTTAAAATAAGCATTGTCCTAATTACAACGGAGTAGTTTAACGATTTTTCTTCTTTTTTTTTAAACAAACTTACAAGTTCTTGTTCTTTTCTTGAAAATTTACGATTTAATCTAGAAAAATGTAGAAAACAATAGTTTAAATCTTTTCAACATTTATGGAATGAAAGTCCACCTAATTATTTGTTTATGTTAATAAAAGATATCAACAATATTTAACCTTGAAAAATTAAATTACCCGTTTGTTTGGTGTTTTTAAAATATTTATTTGTTACTGTAAAACCATTAAAAACAGTAAACAAATAAAAGAAAAACAACCGGAAAATTAAGAAGACACTTTAAATTATGTAATATATATTATACATTACTAGCCTTATAACCCGGTGTTGCCCAGGGGAATAATAAAAAATGTTATTTAACACATTATTTTCAGTACACATATTGCTAGACAGGAGCATATATGTAAATTATTTGAATACAATTGAATGTTTGATATCAATAATTGTAGTCATCATATTAGATATTTACATATGCAATATTTCTTTGTTTTTTATTACATTGTATTAAATTGTATGCTTAGCGGTTGAATTGACCATATTAATTATTTCAATTAATTATTCTTTTTAAGTAAGGTCTTGGTTGAGATGGAAAAGTTAGTGTCACGAGCAGGATTCGAACCAACAACCTTCGGCTCGATATGATGTTGCTCTAACTACTTGAAAAATGGCAAAAAGAGGGAAAATTCAAAAAGATTGTAGGTTGAGATGGGAGTGTCCGAGTGGATCAAAGTCACGATAGCTCAAGAGGTTAGAGCAGCGGTCAACCGGTCAACCAAGACCTTACATAAAAAGAGTAATTAATTGAAATTGTAATTACTGTTGAATTCAGCATTAAAATTGCACTGCTCTTGGATGTACAATGTTTTTGGTGATTCCATTTGGCATATATACAAACAACAAATCCACATCCTGGAGCATGCAACGTATAATTGTCCATGTGAAAACCAAGGATTCTCCAAATTCAATCGACATAATACGAATGATTGGCCTTGTGATTTGTTTACCATTACTGCAAAAGCCAGTTTAATTGGAAAGGCAGTTCCGTTGGTATCATTGGTATATGTAGCATTGGCACATCCCCTTTTTTGATTTTTAGTAAGAATTTTAATATTATTCTACGAGCAATATTTTATCATTTTGGTGGCATATTAAACAACGGCAAAATGCAATTCTACAACAGAGTCAAAAAGTAATTTAATAGTCAATTAATACTGAACAGTAAGAAACTTAGAAAATTAATATAAACACAAAACTTACAAAAACTCAGATAATTTACTACTTCATCTTGATCTATAAACAGTATCTGGTTGTTGATTTATATAAGCTCAAATATGCAGATGTTTATGCATAAACACACACATGTGCAGAGTTGAGCCTATCACTTCTTCCAGTTAGTCCATCAGTTATATTCTCTAAATCTGCTCGGGACTAATAAAAAATAAGTGTGAAAATTTCATCGAAATCTGTACAGTAGTTTTCGTTTTTATCATTAACACATATGAACATTTACTTTAAGGCCTTATTATTTTAAGTGTGCCATAATTTAAAATATTGGATTTCTATTTTATTTTTAATGATTTTATTTTTAATTTTTCACATATGTATTTTTGGCATTATTTTTTCCTGAGAATTAATTAAATTAATTTTTAAAAATTAATCCTAAGAATTAAGATGCAGTTTAACAAAAATTAAAGAATTTTTCGCATTATACTTGTCATTTTTACTTTCAAAGCTTGTTCGAAAATGTTCTCGAATTTATTTAATCATTCCAGGATTCCTATCTTGTTTTAATATTGTGCTTGATGCCAAGTTGGTCAAGTTCTGAACAAATCCTAAAAATAAAGCTGTGGTTTAACAAAACGTCATACTTGGATTCTTCTTGTCATTTTTATTAATTTTTCATTTTGACCAAGACCTTAAGTAAAAAGATTAATTAATTGAAAGAAGTAATTTGGCCAATTAGACCACTAAATATAATGGACTTAATTTTAAGAGTGTGCCAAAATTTAATTTTTAATTTTTTACTTATGTAATGTTGGCATTAGTTTTTATAAAAATTCATAACCATGTTTTTAACATTATCAAAGAATTCAAAAGAGCACATTTAAAATTCTGATAACTAAGGATTATTTTAAAGATGAATAAAATCATTCAAATATATTTTTCGTAACATTATTAGTCTTTTATTGAATGGTGAGATTTCTCTGTGGGTGTGCTTGGTGATTTCGTAGATACCAATCATCCTTCTATGCCAGACCTATTTCAACTTTTCATCATCTTCACTGAATACAGACTTAACACAGAAGATGGTGAAATGCCAAACACTTCTGACAGACCAACTTGGAGATGATAAGCAAACTAGGTTGAACGGTAATGACCAAATTTCAATGCCTTTGTTGATGTGATCATGTTGCTTAATACCAAGTTGAGTTAGTTGAAATATTAACAAATCAAAAGAACGATAATGAAAATGTGAGATTTCCTCTTGGGGTCTACAGGATGATGAACATACATTTTGGTCTTTTCCAATTATTTTGGCTTATTTTCGCTGTTTTAGTTTGCTTTAGTAGCAGACCAACACTGAGGAGAGTGAGAAACTGAAATAAGCTCGACAGACCAAATCAGTGAGGATAAGCGCACGTGGTGCGTAAAATCACCAATCCACTAAGTTGAAATTTGTTAACTGTCCACTTGGGTTCATTTCTTTTCAATTACCAAAAACTCAAAAATTAAAAACTAAATTTTCCAAGAATATTTTTAAATTTTCATTTAATTTATCAGTCTCAATGTTGTATGCCAAGTTGGCTGGTCTGGTTCTTCACGAATAAAAAGTATAAATTTGGAAATTATATAACGTAAAAGCACTATTATAGGTTGTCTTCGTTATCTCGACTAATAAAGCTCAAATGAAGATTTCAAAATGTATTTTGTAATTTCAGGTTTCCTATTTGATTTGATCATGTTGTTGAATGCCAAATTGGTTTGTTTGTTTCTTAAGAATTCAGGGCAAAATATTTAAAATGAGAAAAACATTGACACTGGCGTGGTGGTTCTGCTTGGTTCTTTTTTACTTTTAAACTTTTTAAAACTTGATTGAAGATTATGCAAATCCTTTTCTAAATTTGGGACCCCAATTGTGAAGATTTGAGCAGGTTGCTGGATATCAAGTGACATTTCTGGATTGAATTTAGAGAAGCTAATTTGAAAATATAGAGGAGATATTATTATTGCGCTATACGACTAGATTTTATTCCGCACATAGTTCTATGAAGATTTAACGTTGACTATCTCGGACATCATGATGAATTTAGGTTTGATCTAAATTTCCAAAGCAAATAAATATTGTAATATAAATAATGCTCTATAATTTAAAAATAAGTTCATCTTTAAGACTGGTTTTTCTTAGCCATGTCTACTTTAGAATTGGAGATTTTCCAAATCCATTTTTTAATTTCAACATTCTTTTTGAATTTGTTTTCTAATTTTCGTTAAATCTTATTAAGTAAAGCAAGTAATAATGATAAATGTTATTTGATAATAAAGAAACAATTTACAGAATGTAAAAATTGTAGCAATTGAAGAAACCTTCTGTGAAAGATTGGCTTGAAAGAATAATTATAGAGATCAAAATTGACTAAATACATAGTATGAAATGAGGTCAAAATCAGCCACTCTTTAAACGTAATTCTCACAAACCTTTAGGTTCAATTTCAGATTCATCTTCAATGCCTATAATTAATTTACCTGTGTATAAATTATCACTATTATTAAATATTTAATAAAATGTACTGGACTATTTAATTATAAGATGTCATTAAAAGACATTAGGAACCTCTATTATATGCACACAGAATTTAAAGTAACATTCTTATTTTTCTCATTCAACTCATGAGCAACAAAGAAAAGAAGAGTTGAATTGAGCCATTTTATAAATAATTATAGATAATACTTCAACATCGAACTATTTTAGGCATTGTTTTTCTAATCTCTACAAGATTTCACACCCTACCCTGGCTGCTGTCCTGCACCAGTTTTATAACTACTAAAATGCATTAATTTTTAAAAAGTTTGAAACATTTTAATTAATGTTAACTATCTTTTTTCCAGGTTTCAACCAGACCATGGACAGCCCCTGTGATAGGGCCTGGCGACCTGACTAAATTATGCAACCATAAGAGGAAACTTTTAACACAGCCTTCTACAGAAAGTGTAGATAGTAGATATGGTATTACACAGTTTTTTCCCCCCCAAAAAAGCTTTCAATACAAATTTTTATTTTCTTATTTCCCTGAGCTTTTAATGTCTTTTACAAAATTTTATTTTTCTTTGTTTGTGCCTAAAATTAGCGAAGAAAAGGTTTGAGTATTAGACTGTACTTAATTTATTTAACTAGCTTATACAGTTTCCCTTACTAAGTAGGAAGTATTACAGATTTTATTTTAAATTTTAGTAAAGCTAGTTATTATATCATTTCAGGCGATGGAATTGTTAGGAAGAAAAGGAAAGTCTGTGTACCTCAGCCGTCTGTTTCTCAGCTTTTGTCTCAAAGAGAACAAGCTGCAAAGGAACAACTGTCTTTTAATGGCCTAGTAAGACTCAATATTTTCTGGAAAACAGCATTTTTTTTTAAATTTCATTGTATTTATAATAATAATTATTATTCTAGCCATGGAGGGAAAATAGTCAGCAATTTGCTAAAACGACACTTACTAATGGTTACCAAGAAGAGTACAGGTATCAGGATTCTAATTCGGTCCAATACCAAAGACTTCATGAAGGGCCGAGATGCCCACCGCAACAGATTGGCATGGCTCCTGTAGTAAACGACCACCTTCTTCAAACAGCACAATCAAATAGTATACAACAGGTAAATTAAAAATTATTTGACTGAATCCTTGTTATGTTATTTAGTACATTTGCTTTCTTAATACAGGTGAATTTTGAACAGAGGCTGGCATATACTCAGGGTATTCAAACTTATGAAGGAAAATTAAATAAAAGCACCAGGGGAGACTTTTCACAACTTCAAGAAGTTATAAACAATGTGGTTCCTGCAGGCACTCAAAACCTGAATGTAAATCGAACGCCTCCTTGGCAGCAGAACAAGCA
The DNA here is from genome assembly GCF_000648675.2 of Cimex lectularius. Lineage (NCBI taxonomy): Eukaryota > Metazoa > Arthropoda > Insecta > Hemiptera > Cimicidae > Cimex > Cimex lectularius. Next base: position 12,853 of record NW_019392993.1, read on the forward strand.
GCAGCAAAACAATGTTTATGAAAGGGTGCCTCCTCTTCATCCCAATTCCACAGTCCCTGCATGGAATCAAGATTTTAAAAGAAAACAGCATCGTATAATTAAAAAGAGATATTCTGATGATTGTCCAAATGGAGAAAATAGAAGTTCCTCTGAACAGCCTAGTTTCATGGAAGATCCTAGTGGATATTTGGCACAACAGACAGCGCTATTAAACAGCACTATATCTAGGCAGAATGCCAACAGCCCGTCTGTTGAAGGCATTCCACTCGCTAGTAATATAAATAAGTCATATTCTCGACCAAAGTCAAGAAATACTGTTACTAGTCGTTTTCCAGATTCTTCTTTAGAAAGGAAGAAAGTTGAAGAGCCGAGCTCGACACTACCTGAAAAACAAGATGACCGTGGTCCCATTCAAGGGGCTACAGTCAGTACAAGCAATAGGAGTCCTCCAGAATCTACCTCGCCTGACACTGTCACTACCATTGTCACCACAATGGCATCAGGTCACACAGCGAGTAGTAACACAATTACTTCCGTTTTGGCTGGCAGGGCGAATACAGCAACTGTCACAGTTAATAATCAGACTGCACCACCACAAAAGCAAAACTCTGTAGAGCAGCCTTCTGCATCTCCTAATAGTTTAATGCAAAATTCTATTCCACAAGAAGTAATTAAAAACTCAGGGCATATTCTCGTTTCAAGTAATGGGCAGCTTATTGTTACAAATTCAATGTTGTCGCCACAACCCGCTGTCCAAAAAATCAATACGACAAGCCCTGGGACCAATCAGATTGGAGTGACTTCTCAAGTTTTAAACCACCCCACAGTTCTTGTCAATACACTTCCTGGTCCACTACTACTTCAACCCAGTGTTGTTGTTGATGGTTTGAATACTATGCAGATACCTCAGCTTGTCGGTAATGTGGCCATGCAACAAAATCAAGTTATCGAGGAAACAAATTTGCTTTCCCCTGATTCTAAGAGGAAGGCAGTTTACAAGAAAAGAAAAATGTCTCCAACTGTTGGTTCTATGTTATTGTCTCCTCAAGGCACAAATAACGTTATGGTACAGCAGCAACAGCTGAACGCACCAGTCTTACAAGCTGTGACTCTCGTACCCAGTAAAACCAATTTTGCCAGTACTCAGCAGTTAATAGCAGCTAATATGTTACAACCATTAAATTTAGTTCAGAACTTTCCAATCCAACAGTTCATCGTCCCAGCAGGAGTTAGTGGGATGGTCATGTCTGATGGCACAATTCTTCAAGATGCTGTTCAACTCAATCTCCTCACGCCGGTTCAAAACACAGGAGTGTACACAAGTGGGCAGAATCTCATTACACCAGGAATGGTGATTAGAACTCCAAGTAATCAAACAGCAAACAAAGTTGTACCTAACAACCAATTTCTAAGTTCATCGAATCAGTATTTGGTGAACAACACTTTCAGTGGACAGTTGAGTCCAATGCTTAGTGTCAGCCCTAATCCATGCTCTAGAAATCAAGAATTCATACCACAGAATGTAGTCGTACAACAGCCCAATACTTCAAATACAACAGTTGTTCAACAGAATACAACAATTGTTCAACAAACAACAATGGTGTCGAATCAGCAGACTCAGCCCACTCCAACTCTCAACTTGAACCACCAGAACTTCATATTGAATGAAAAACCGAATTTCATATTAACTTCAGAAAAGCAGAACTTTATTCTCAGCCCCAACAATGACAAGATTTTGATCAACTCTGACAACATGAGAGGAAATTTTGTCTTGGGCAATATTGACAAACAGAATTTTGTCCTTAATAACGTCGACAAACAAAATTTGATAATCAACAACATAGATAAAGGTTTCATTATAGATAAGAAGAATTCGGTTTCGACCCAGACACAGAACCAGGTGTTGCAAATATCATCAACTCCGGCCTTGGTAGTTGCAACGAACAACACCCTTTGCCAGAAGCCGGCGTTTTCAGAAAGTCCTCCTGATACGACTACACTCAGCCCAGTTGATCAGGAAGTCACCACTTCTCTACAGCCGACCTCTCCAGACGAACCATCGTCCCAATCCTTGCCGATGGTCCACTGCATTTCAAGCAGTAGTCAACAAGCTGAAGGATTCCTTGATAACTACAATGGTGTGTACTGTTACCAACTTATTAATTTCATTTTCAAAATAATTAAGTATAATCTGTGCATATTTGTATATTTGCTTCCAAAGACTGGAAAAACTGAAAATTAAATTTTACAATCATAACTTTTTAATATTTTATTACTATTATTAAATTTATAAATATGCACATGTATACAATATAGTTGCAAGTCGGTCACAAGTAAATTATACGGCAATTTATCTAAGCAAATATAATACAAATGGAACAAATTAGTGAAAAAGTGAGGACGTTAGACGTTAATTAAACAACATTTAGAATATTTCGGTTTCAATGATTATCAATGAAAGATAAAACATACTGCTTCTATATTTATGTATTTATAAGAAATGTACTATTATTATCCATGAATTGTTTTAAAAATGTGCATGAAAATATTTTGTGTATTATTTGAAAAGTTGTGAGGAGAGCGGTTAAGAATGAGGTAGTTTAGAAAACAACCTTTTTCATTTTTTTGCTGTTTCAACCTTTATTCGTGTCATCTTCAGGGCATAAAGAGTGGTGCTATTTTTGTGGTGTCATATTGGTTTTGTGTGAAAGTGTTGTAACTTACATGTAGGACAATTTGGAGATGGTTTAAGGCCAATTCTGTGAAAATGGAAACCACAGATGCCATGATTCGTTTTTAACCGTGTTGTTGAGAAATTTTTTTTGCAACTATGGACTTCAAACTATGGAAAACCAGGAATGGTACTTGGTCTTGGAAATAATGATCAGTAAAATCCTCCCAGTCCTCTATCCATTTATTGTTTAGTGTGCGTTTGGTGTCTTATTTTTGCAGTTTGATGTTAATGAAGGCTCCACCTTTTATTGCTTGTTTTGCCAAATGGTCGACAAATTCATGGTTTTTTATGCCACAATGCCCTCTGCTCCAGCAGAAAACTACTGTTTTGTTTTGCATTTTAAGGTTGAACGCCTTGTCTATTACTTTCATTAGCAAATGGTCACCCTTGGAGTTTAAGTAAAAGTTCTCAATTTGAGCAATGATGCTCTTACTGTTTCCTCCAATCACTGAACCGTTAGTAAAATGAGGTGATGTCCAGGGAACGATAGATACATATCTTCCAAGAATATAGCATTCACACTGGAGATTGGAATTCTGAACAGTCTTTAAAATAGAACGTGGAAGGTGTTTGTAGAGCTATGCTGTACTCAAGCTAGAGGGTGCTAGTGGGAATTGAATATATCCCAGGAACCACCAAGAATGTTGAAACTACAGGACATGTTTTAAATTATTAGGGGCAATGAAAAAAATGTATGTTATTTTAGATCAAATTAATTTGCTTCACAAAATGGAAATAGAGCTCATCATGTTTTAGTAGTAATAATGGGTCTAGTAGTAAAAAAAGAAAAAACTCTACTTCAGTTTTTATGTAAAGAGAGGGCCATTTCTCAGATTAGATTGGTGTTGTAAGTTGTTGATTCAATCTCGATCAATAATCGAGTTTTTGCTTTGGCTGGGCCTTTTGTTCAATTAAAATTTTACTCTTATTAATCAAACTCAGGTGTCACTTCTCCAAAAGCTTAAAAATTGACCGAAGTCTCACCAAACTCATTGTTGATATCACCTCCAAAATCAAAAATAACTAGGAAGCTTTAATATTTTTCCAGTAAAGTGTTTTAGTCCATTGTCCTGAAGTGGTAGAACCGATAAATCCTATGTTCATGAATTGTTCAACGTATGGGTTTTCAAGAAGCAACTAGCAAGATGAATGAATTAAATAACACCTAGAACGTTTTTTACTTTCCATATGCTTTTCTTGACTTAGTTTGATGGCCGATCTTTTTGTATGATCAATCTAGTGGTTCTGCTGTTTTGTGATTCTGCTCTTAACCTTTCTCTGCATGCCATATTCTTTCTAATTTTTCAAACAACCTTCAGTCTACTCATTGAATACTCTTTGATTTTGCAAAAACAAGCAAAAGGATTAAAATGATATGAATAGCATTAATATTAAAAAAAAAAAAAAAAAATGGAAATGTTCAAAACCGTCTTTTTCTATTACTCGACCCTACATTTTTCCAAAAGATCCCAACTCCATCACAAATGATAAAATAATTAATGATATGATGCTGACTCTATTACATGGTTTTCCTGTAAATAAGAAAATTTCACTTAAGTTAAATTTTCTTTCTTCTACTAGCATGATAATTTAATAAAATTTAAACAATGTTTGATCTATTTAAAATGTGTTTATCACTCAAAATCAAAAACAAAAATGTAACTCAATGTTTGCTCATTTAATCTGAAAGACCCACTTGCAACTAAGAAATTTGACTATTGTTCATATTTTGCTGTTAATATACTAACGATTACATTTTTTTCCCCTAGTGTGCCTTATATAGAGGCAATAGGTTTGTACTATACACTAGATTATATTAAAAGTGCCGTTTATCCAATTCTTTCAATTACTCGCTTGACAAAGTCAGGGGATTTTATGTGTCTACGATTTACAGGTGGAACAGGAAAAATAGGAAATTTTGCAGAGTCTACTTGCATACCAGTTCACTCTCTGCAGGGTAAAAATGTAAGAATTTCAGTCATTATTTGTCAAAATATTGTATTTTAATATTTTTTCTTTTAATTTTCAGAATTTTAATAGCAAGATGAGCTTACTCAATGTTCCTGATAGTGTACATATTCCTAACAATGAAAATGTGAGTGTTTTAAACGCAAATTTCATGTCTGGTTTGAAAATTTAAGAAGCGTGATCTTTTATTTCTTAAATAATTTATTATTGAAATTGTGTTTCAGGAGATGTACTTGAAAGAAAGTGATTAATGACTTTTTCAACTGAGGCCATACATAATTTAGGAGATGTCACTTTTTCATTTGATATTTCAATCATTTTAAATTTTGTTAGAACAAAAGCTTTTTAAAAAGCAAAACAACTGTTTTAAAAGCAAACGAATACAGGAATTTCCTATTCTGAATGGAATTCAAACAATAACAAACCAATAGATTTTATTGCTACTAAGTTATATTTTTTTATTGTATTAATGTTAAAAAAATAGCATTATACTTGATCTAATACTATTAAATGTGGTAGTGGATGAAATCTGTGATGGAGCAAGCACATCAGATATAAGTTGATTACTTTTTAATTTGAGATGCATCACATTCCCCCACTTTGTTGTTTTAATTCCTTAACTTTCTTTCATTTTATTATTTATTATTGTATATAAATATATATATACAAATCTATTTATACCTGTTGGTTATTTTTTCTTAAATAAAATAAAAACAAGGCAATTAAAATTTAAACAATAATTAGTAACCAAAATTGTAAAAAATCGCTTAGGAGTTTGTTTGAAGAAAACAAATTAAATTCTTTCCTACTAATACTAAATTTATAAATATATAGGAATATATATACACACGTACAAAAGTCTTTATAATTACATTGTCATATTCAAAATAATAAATTTAGAAAAGTCAAGATTATATTTGTAATTTATAATTAAACAAAAAATCTGTAAATAGTTATTTACAATAAAATAATCCTTAATATAAATTTGATATTCGGTTAACTTATGATATTGGAATTATTATTAACATTATTATTATTTATTCATAAATACTTCCAAATGTAATTTGTAAATTGCAGGTGTTGTTAAGATAAATATTTTTTGTACTCTTATCCCAGTGATTCAGACACCAGTGAGCAATAAATTTATTGTTTTAATTATTAAGCGTTAATATTTTCAATTGTTGTTAGATTATGTTACTAATATTAATGTTAATTAATAATTATATTTAATTATTAAAATATTAAAAAAAATGAGTATCATTAAACATCACAATTTCTTTGGATTTGTACCAATGTGAGGAAACAAATGTGTTTCTCTTCTTCTTTTCTAAAAATTGCTTTTTACACAACTTTGTGAAAACAGTTATCTATCCAAAGTTGGGATTTAAATTCTATGATGATATATAGTGGCCCTAATTTTTGAAAATATATTACGGATCTAGGTAAGTGAAAAAATTCAAATAATCGTAATTTAAATACATAATTTTTATAAGATGATTTGTCCCCCCATGGTTTTCCCAGGAATTCCGCTGTTCTTTGCCATTCAATTCCATTCAAGAAATCGTACGTAGGAAAAACTTTGTTTTTTAATTTGGTACTTAATGTTCGCATTATGAATTTATGAAGTCAAGTGTACAGCATGTAGGTCAAATTAAACTGTGACCACTTTAGAAGCTAAAATTAACCTGAAAGGTTTTATCATGTTTGGACATCAAACTAAAATATATTACATGTAATTGTCCCCTATCTGTTTTATTATTTTATTTTTGTTTTATAGAGTGCTAGTTATATGTCCAGTATTAAAAATATTTTGTATTTCCTTTGTTTTAGCTTTTTGTATTCTGATTTTACACACACTAGTCATCTAAAGCAAAGGAAAAATTATTCAGTTTAATGGTAACTATAATAAATCTCATGGTGTAATTGGATTTGTATTATATAATGATATAACAGTTAAGTGTTTTCAACAAAATTTTCACAATAACAATGTAATTTTTTAAAATTCCACTTTGATTAATTAAAGAGTCGGTTTTATACCTGAGAAGCACATTTACCTGACACATTGGTTTTATTTCCACAAAGATGACTTATTTAAACTTAAAAGAAACAATATCGGTGTTGATATCAACATGAGATAAATTTGTGATATAAAATTTTATATATTGTGGGCCCATATATTGTATAAATATATATATTTAAATAACTTCTTTCAATGTATGTCTTTGGAGGTGTATGAGTTTAAACTAAAAAAATTTGCCTAATGAAATTTTGTATTCTGTAGCTTTTTTTGAGGGTATGGGGTAAAAACTGTGGATAAACATTTCTCGGCCTTGCAACGGCCATATGAACATCTTACTTTCATTAGTTATAGTTTTGCATCATGGTATGTTATTGCATATTTATATTATACGCTTTAAATGGAAAAATAAGAAAGAAAGAAAAAGATAATGAAAGAAAAAGGAAAAACATAAAATGTTGTCTATATGATTAGTTCCTTTTTTGTCTTCTTTTCTTTTTTCCTTTTTTTTTCTTTTAACAAGGAACTTAATATTTTTAACAAAGTGTTAAATGGATGGAATTTATATGTAATATAGTTTTGTAAAACATTGTTTAAAGAATTAGGAAGTATTTTTTTAGCCTTTACAACATAAATGTACAGTGATGTATATAAGAGTACGGGGTGTAACAACTGTTGTGTCGACGACAGTGATTTTTAAAAACAAATGAACTACAAATTCGTACGTTACGATTAGTACTTGTTCCTAAAAAGAAAATAATGTAACAATTAAAATTATGTTAGGACAATATCTTTTATCTACAAATTTTGTATTTTTAAAATACATTTTTGCTCGCACCATTAATTTTATGGTGTTTAATCGTTCCACTCTTGAATTCTCCACCAAGTTGGTTTACTTTCTTCAAAGTAAAAAATTTCATATCAGATTATTTAAAAGCACATGAATATTAATCATTTTGATAAATTGTAAAAACAAATATTAATTTTTTAGAGGTTTCTTATGCTTAGAAAAATCAAAATCCATCCAGCATTCAATTTTTTTTTGTTTTTATTTTGTATTTTTGGTGAAATTCCCAATTTGCCATATTTAAAAGTCGTTCTTATTTAATAATTATTTTTTAGTAAAGTGTAAAAAAAAGAAGAAAAATAAATCAGTTGTTGATTATAGATAAATGGAAATTTGTACATTTCCAACTTCCTATAGTTGTTAGAAAATTTATGTCTATTATATTTAGCATTGTATAAATTATATAGATGTGTAAATATATTTTAATAATTATCTTAAAGAGATAACACTGTTGTAAGAGTTGTACTATACATATAATAAATATATATTGCAAGTATTAACAGCTTATTTTAATCGAACCTTCTGTCAAACATTAGATCAAAATTGAAGGATGTTTCATACAAAAAATGACGTTAAAATTTAGTTTTCTTGTAATAATAGACTTACTTTGTCTTATATCTAAATACCAACAAATATTTTAATTATAATTTAATAAAATGTTAAAACATAAATGAACATTTCAGAAAGTAATTGCTTGTTAAACAATGTTAGTGTGTATATCATCTTTTCATAATAAAATATGTATTATAATTACTTGAAGTGCTTATTTTGGATGTCTGGTTAAATACGAAGTATTTAAGTAAAAAAGTTAAAAATGAATTAGTCTCTTAGTAATAGCACACCATGACCAATATTGGTCTATTATACAAAATTTTATCATTGTCTAGAGCTGTTCATTAAGCTTAAGCTTTTTACTAAATACCAAATCTTTTTTATTTTTTATATAGGGGTTTGCAACAGTAGAGGTCATATCAACCCTCTCAGGGTGCTGGTGTTTTTGAAAAAAAAAGCCCATCTGTCAAGTTTGTACCTGGGATCTGACCATAAAGTGATGAGCGTAATATCAATGCCTAAACTGTAGTTGCCACTGCCCCAACCAAATCTTTAATAAAGGTTCTTGAGCGTCCTTCAGGCCTGGATTGCTGCCTCATCCAGGAGTAGGAAGTTTACTTTCGCACCAACAGAGGACATGTTCCACTGTTTCTTCTTCTTCCTGGCAGTAAGCTTGTTTCTGCTGCTTTGAGTCTATACATTCATTCTATGCTAATGTTAGTTTCTTTGGATGAATTTTTTTGCATGCCTCTATCCTGTCATACATTACCATTGAAACAAGGACTTATACCCATTATCTGATGGGTCTAAGTTTTTTTTTGGCATGACGAAAGTGTTCACATGGTGTCCTGATCAAACTTTCCTTGGCCAATTTATTAGCCTCCTTGTTCCCGTTTGTCTGATATGGCCTTGATGCAATCCAACAATCCAAAATGACTGGATTTTACTACCAAAGAGGTACTTTAGTGCAGTCTTTCAAGCAGAAATACATGCCATCAATGCTTGTGTCCTGGAAAATCTTAAAAGAGGTTACACTGACAAAAACATCCTCATAAGATCAGATAGCCAAGCAGCCATTAAAGCATTAGCATGTAAAAGAAACACATCAAAATTAGTCAGTGAACGCATCCAAAATCTCCAAAACTTGGGGAACACAACACCCTGATGATATTTTGGGTGCCAGGGCACTGGGGAATTTTGGTTAACAAGAAAGCAGACAGACTGGCCAGAGGAGGATCTGCAAGACCATACATAGGCCCCAAACCTATACTTGGGGTAACAAAAACAAATATTGAATCCTCCAGTGCAGAATGGATCCAAACGAAACAAAAGGAGAAGTGGATAAACTCTAGCGGCGCTAGAAATAGTAAACTTATGATGAAACAACCCTCACCAAGACTGGCAAAAGCATTACTGCAATTGGAGACGGCCAAACTCAGAGGAGTGGTAAGACTACTAACTGGTCATTGGCATCTGAGAAAACATCTACCCAACATGGGTATATACAGCGATGATCCCATTTGTATGTAATGAGGAGGAGGAAATAGCCACTCGTATCATCTTCGAATGCGAAGCAAAGCTCAATGGAGATTTAACCTAACGTACGGAAAAAAATTAGGTTATCAAATTGCAGCAGGAGGTTCTAGTTCCGTAAGGAACTAGGAAGGTACAATAAGCCAGAAGGCTGCAGTGCCTGGGGAGTGCAAACCCCGCTTCCTGCAATCCTTTTTCACCATACCATACCACCGCCTGGCTGTTTGAATAGATGGTTATTCTTTTGCTTATAATATCTAGCCTTTTGATCAACAGCCACAGTTTCAGCCTGAAATACAGTGCTATATTGTGTTACGGGTTCCGTGACAACCAACCCAGGTTGTGGGTGTTTGGTGGTTTCGTGGGGCTGTACAAATGAATATATAGTTCAGGCGCCACATTATTCCCCCCCCCCAGGGAATAGTGACTCGATGAGTTAACCAGTCTGGTTGGCAACAACAAACTAATAAGGCTTGAATCAGTTCAAAAGACAAAATAAAATAAAAAGAAACTTGTATTAACTTAATCAAAACCAGAAATTAACACTCGTTCATAACTTGAAAATTATAAATCCCTGCTGCCCTCACTTAAAAAAAATTATAATAATAAAATAAAATAATACAGCTCTCTTTCTAAAATAAATAAAACTTCACTTATATTTAAAAAAAATTAAATAAAAGTCTGGCCTGATTTTCACTGTCGCTTGGATTCCTCTGTCACTCCTCTCTCCGGTTTCCTCTAGTTTTCTAGATTCCCCTGACGTCCTCTGGATACTCGCTACCCGATGAAGAAGCACTTAAAAAGTTTGGAAAACAATCTTTTTCCTGTTGTAAGCTTGCATCCTCTCTCCGATGGCCTGCGGTTTCTTGCCTATCCTTGCCAGCCAGGCCCCTCTCCGTTCGGGTGCTCTGGCTGGCCCCTGCTCGTCCTCGCTACGCTTTCCTCCACTTCCCCAACCACCCGAACGTTTTAGGACCTTCGCCGTCATTGCCCAGCTTTCTTAAGGGGTCCTCTGTCTTCTGCCGTATACATATACCACCCCACAAAAATTTCTCACTTATATGACAAGTATAAGTTGGTATGTGTTGCAATTGCCCAAGGCTATATAAATTATAATCCTTGGTTTATTTCCCATCAGATACCCACACTCGGTCTTGGTATCTCTTTCTCCCGGTCTACTCCAAATTTTGGGATCATGACGACAAACATCCTAGAACTCTCTTGTACTAATCTAAGTAATATGTTTTACTCTAAAAGCTTAATTTCAAATGTATTTAACATTATTTAAAAGATGGACTGGTCTATAACTTTTTATATATCGTACATACCATTGATATATGTACTTAAATATGTTTATGGAATAAACCCAGTAGACAGTTTTTATCCATGCTGTTACTCTATGTTATGGCATACATTTTGTTTTGTTTTGTAAATTTTTGTAATAATAAAGCCTATTTCTATTATTATAGAATAAAGCAAAAGTGTTATTTCTTTAAAATTTGTAGCAAAACTAATTAGGAAAAATCTAACAACAAAAGAAAGTTTTAACTGTATAGGTTTATTTTTATAAAAATGTACATGTTTACAATTTTTATTTAGTCTTCATCATCTGACTCGATTACAAACCGTTTCTTTCTCTTAACTTGAACATCATTATCCGCTTCATCATCAGAAACAATCCTGTCCCTTTTCCCTAGGTTGATCTGTGAGTTTGAATCAGAAGACTGCGAAGATAGAACCCTGCTCGCTGAAAATGAAGTTGTGTCTGGTTGGCTTTCACAGCTTTCTTGTGATGCCTTGCTTCCGTTGATTCTTTCATTATTCTCTTCTTGACACGCCCCATTTTGGACAATATCATTTGAGTTTTGTACAAAAACATTTTCTACTTCACTCTCTATTGGTTTTGAAAGAGAAATTGGATCACAATCGTCATCACTGCTGTCGGATAAAATTCGCTTTCTGACTGAAAACACTTCAGCATGTTCTAAGAATTCATCGTCAGATTCATCGCTTGATTTACTTGAAATACTGGTTTTCCTGAATCGTGATGATTTCAGTTTATGAACATTCTTCTCATAGGAACTTTCCGATTCCGATCCACTTAAATTTAGTTCTCTTCTCAAAGTATCTTTACACTGTTTACTTATGAGACTGTCAAAATCTAATTCTTTATCTTTTACATCATCAACCAGCACATCTTGCACTTCGCCAGTGATTTTTCTAAAATAAACAGAGTTGATAATTAACAAGTTTTTCAAATGTTAATATATGGGAATAATTACAGTATTAAGGAGTTGATCTCTTCAGCACAAGATGGAAGATAACTTTCATAATTATAGGCTATATAATTGATTAATGCTTTTCGGTCATTGAAATCTTGCATATTCCAACCAGATGGTATTCTCCAGTATACTTCCTACAAATATATTTAGTCCAATAAAATAATAAATTCAATTAATTAAGGTTTTAAGTTGAGATAAAAAGTCAGTGTCACGAGCGGGGTTCGAACCCACGACCTTCGGCTAGATAGGTTAAATACCGCTCAAGTGGTAGAGCAGGGGCGTATCTGGTCAAGATTGTGGGGTCGAATCCCGCTCGTGACACTGACTTTTTATCAACTTAAAACCTTAATTAATTGAATGATATTAATTGGTCAAGCTGACCATGAAAAATAGTGAATAAAATAATAAAGTGTAATGATATTTTCATTTGACTAAATTTCTTAATTTGTTTCTATGTAGACAGTTTTTATGCATGTACGACATATAAGGTATGATAATAATTATGAAAAAAATGCTGAAATGCTACTTTGTGAGAAGGTGATTGTATCATCTATGTGATATGCCTGCTAATTATCACTTGATATGAAAATGTTTAGCTATTCCATTGTATTTTATGGCTGCTTAACAATCCATCAATCTAATCTGATGCAGATTATTGAACTGCCAAGAATTGTATAACACGTGAAATATCTCATGTTGTCTTGATTAAAGATAGTCGTCAATTAGATTGTTTAAAAAATTCATTAGATTTTACTTTTTGAACAAAAGTGGAAAAACAGGTATCCACCTGAGGCTAAAAACAGGAAATTGAAAGTCTGATGTACTAACCACTCAGCTATCGCAATCCCAAAGGAATTAAACGTTAATAACCTAGATTTCAGACATCATCGGATTATAGTCAGCATACCTGTTGTTGAAATGGTTTTTGAAAATTCAATGACCAAAGTAGATTTTGAAAATTGACATTTTCTATCGAAAGCATTGAATCCTGAAGTAATGGAAGCAAAGGGACGTCTGTATCAAGTTTGTCGTCGAGATCTTCTAAACATTCGTCAATGCAAGAGCTGATCCATTTTAAACCTTCGATTAAAACTAAAAGAAAAAAAAAAACATTTTTTTAAAAGTGATTATTTTCTCAATTTTTAAATAGGCGGAAATTACATTTATTTTCTGGAACAGCCTGGAGAATATTTTTGATAGAAGAGGCCAGTTTTGGAGCATTTTCTATTACTTCCTCCTCCTTCTCCTCCTCGTCCTCATCATCATCACTTGAATCTTCAATTTCTGTATCAAGATCCTGTTCAGGCACTGAATCGTTGATCAATTCTAGGGAGGGATAAGAAAAAATTAGAACAAATTAGAATGACAACAACAATGAAAACTTACTGGGTTTATTCTTCTTCCGTTTTTTAACAATTTCTTTTCTATCCTGGATCAAACCGAGTCTTAATAGAGTGGCTACTATGACCCTATGTGATTTCTCTTCGCTTAATCTCTCAGAGATATTCACCAAGGGATCTACAAAAAATTTTAATTAGTAACTATACTAGATTTTCATTCACTAAAGACTTTTTTTTAAAAGTACCCTCGGTGTCTTTGAATTCATTGTACAATTTTGTCAACTCTTGTTCAAGCTCTTCTGTCCACTTATTGTTCCTCTTTTTCTGTAAATAATCAAATTTAAGTACTGTTTTAATGAGAAAATATAAAAATTTTAAACATATATTATAAAAATAGTGGTGCTCTTACTTTGTTGTCCACAAGCAAAAACATTTCTTTAAGTTTCTTGATAACTGTTTTCTTCGATCTATCTTTTCTTATCATATTGTCCATTATCCAATCAACCATCGCTAAAACAAACCTAGTGTTAAATTTGGAAAAATAAAATACAAAATCAACTTACGTTCGGAAGGCTTTTTAGTGTCATATTCTAATGATAAAGTACGAAGTTCTTCCTCTTCGTGTTCTTCCCAAAATCCTTTTGGTTTGGCTCTTAAACAAATAAAATAATAAATTACTGAAAATAAACTATGAGGTTTTTTTAAAATAAACAGATATTGAGATTAGCTTGAGAATGATTACTTTTCTTTATTAGAAGATCCATATCCTTCCTCAATTTCATAAGCATCTTTGGTAGTTTTCAGAAACAACAATTCAGCAAAGACTAGCTGATTTTTCTGAGCTACTTGAACGAATTTCCTTGTAATGAAAACAGCCAATTTTGCCAATTCCTAATTTGTGAATTAAAAAACAAACATTAATTACATAATTAAGAGTAAAACCAAATTATATAAAACATTACATTATACTTAGGGTTGTTAGCCCTGAGGATCTTCTGGAATTTGATGAATAGCGAAGCCTGGAAAAGCAAAACGTGCATTTTACAGTCCCATGCAATCCGGTGAAGCATTCTCACGATGCACCAATTCGTGAAATTCGTGTTTGTTTCAAAATCAGATAAAAGTTGACAGCAAATGTGTATTATCTTGGGTGAGGCAAACCTATCATAACATACAAATAAAAAATAATAAAAACTAGCACATATCTTTAACTGAATCGATATACCTTTTTAATAAATCCATAATTTCGAAATTTTGCTCTACAACCTCAGGATAAACCTCGTTTTCCTCTTCATCACTTTCTAAAATAAACAATTAGTACATTTAAAAATGAAAAATGAAACAGCAAAAAATAACAATTACCATCTTCCAACTCTTCAGCCAAATTAGTTTTATCTGAAAAATAAATTTAACATTAATGCAAATCCATGGTACAAAATTAGCAGAATAGAATTTAAGATCAAATTCTTTCAATCAGGGAGCATTGATTGAGGAATTGAAAATTCATCAGATTTGCAAAGGAAGCATACAATTTTTTTTTTGTCAAAATTTAAATACCTGACATAGCTAAAACTATCTCCAACTTAGCAGAGAAAATTCTAGGCTTTAAACAAAAAAACATTCAACATATTATTGAAAACAGCAAAATGGAAAAAAAAAAAAACAACCCGAGATCTTCTGTGGTATACAGATGGCTCAAATATGGGGAAATGGTGGGCATAAAAATAAATAACTCAAGGGTGCAACAATAATAATACTGTTACATAGCCAGGTAGCTCTAAAAGTTCTTTAAGGCTACAAGATCAACACAAAATATATCTAAGTATCACAAAAATAGCTGGGATCTATAAAAAATAGCCCAATGCTAAAGGTGGGTCCGGGTTCATGAAGGAATTTCAGGCAATGAGGCGGCAGACCTACTATATAATAAAGAAGCCTTGGAACCTAGGCCCAAATCAATTTTGTGGCATAAACTATAGCCAGAACTTGATTCTTGGGGCCACACACAGAACACAACAAATACTATAAACGTATGCCAGGCATGAGGTAAGCAAAAAGACTATCGAAAAAACAACCCAATGGGAAAAAAAGAAAATCCTAACAGAAAAGAACTAAAAACTAAAAACTCTAACAGGTATATTTACTGACATGCTCCAGTAATATATCACAGAACATATCTTTGAAAAGGTATTCCTTTACAATGAAGTCTTGGATATCATACCCCCAAGAAGAATTCTGTATTTCATTAAAGAAACAAAAATCTACCAGGAAATACATTAGCAGAGATAAGACATAATAGATAAAAGATTAAGTGTTAAACAGTAAAATCCCTTCGACTACAAATAAGGGGGGGTCAAATTTTTCCAGCTCCAGGGACATTACTTTTAATCTTTTTATATTATAAAAAAATAAATTACGCATTTTGTTAACAATGTCTGGTGTTTATTGACCGTTAGATCTCCAAATAATCTTTTTTTTTTTTTTTTTTAAAGATAGTTCCTACTGACAGTAAATTGTTTTCCAACGATCTGGATTTCGAGCCCTTAGCTCATCATCAGGTTGAAGGATTTCTACAACCACGCAATTCACGTCGAGAAACGTGGTTGTAGAAATCCTTCAACCTGATGACGAGCTAAGGGCTCGAAATCCAGATCGTTGGAAAACAATTTACTGTCAGTAGGAACTATCTTTAAAAAAAAAGGATTGAACACCGCACTCACTCCATCATTCATCATTTCTCTCCAAATAACCTGTTAACAGTGCTTAAACATTGCAAAGGGATGGAACAAAGGACTAAAATCTTAATGATTTCATCCATTGTGGCATTATAATTGTAGTTTTAAATTTTTTTTTAAGTGTGTATTTAATTTTTAATCAACATTTTAATTTTTTTTCTCTCTCTCTCTCTCTCTTTTTCTCAGTTAATTTCTCAAAATTGCAATGGGCTTTCTCACTTTCTCTCTAAATTTCAATGGGTTTAGAATTTTTGTATTAAACCCTAAGGCAAAACAATAAAAATGTTATTATAAATCAATATTAATTTAATTTTATATAAATTTTTTAAAAATAATTATGAGTTTTTAGTTTTGTGGTTTTTAATGCACAAAATTAAATAGTTCATCAACATTAAAAATTTCAATGTTACATTTAAACCCTGAATATTTTTTGTGAAACGGCAATTTTAATTTGTTTCATTTAAAGGTGCAACACTGAACTGAATCCACAGATTCAATGGTTGAGAGTGTACTCTCAGCGTGAATATGGTGGAATCTGCACATGCTCAGGTCTGAAATTTGGGCCCAGCTTCCTGTATCCCAAAGGCTCATCTTGGTTTGCTCTTCCCAGTGCAGTTTTCTCATCTTTGTGCTCCGTTTTTTAACCAAAAATGAAAATATGATCGTCTGAGAACAGGCCGGATAAGTGAGACATGACATCAACCCAATGAAATGTGAGTAGAAATTAAAAAAAGAGATAGAAAAAAAATGCAATGGTGCATCTTTTTTTCACCATTTTAATACTACAATATTAAAGAATTATTTGATCTTTTAAATAAATTCATATAAATATTTATTCCTTTAAAAATTCTACTTTACCCATATATAATTTAAAAAATATAATATTCTAAGATATAAAATTTTAAATTAGACAATATTTTCATTTCTTTCAATGTATTAACATACTAAGAAAATTGAAGAACAAGAAACTAATAATATCATAAAAATTAATAAATTATCAATTTTCAACATATTTAATTATAAGTGATATGTACATAACAAGGGGGTTAAACAAATTATTTTTATTATGAAGAGTTTTATTTTATTTTTGTTTATGACTGTTTTAAAAGTGAAAACAATTTACAAAAGTTAGTCAAAAAATAATATAACCAGGCTATTTAACCAAATTTAATGTTAGAAGTTAAAACTATTATACACAGTTACACCATTAAATAAATAAAAAGACATTAACACATAATTGATCATTTACGAGCTAAATGGCACGAAAATGAATGAAAATCATGTTAATTTATATCTTGAAGGGTGAAATCAATAGGAAGGGTGGGACACTCTGAGGCAAAAGTAGGGCCAGAAGATGAAATCAATATCTAAATTTGTGTGTATCTGAGTAGTAAACAAACTCCTTTGGTAAAATTGGAGGTAATTTGTTTTTATTTTAAAAGTAATAATTATAACTAAGGGAAAATCTGAAATATTGACATTCCATCTAATAGGGCATATGCAATCGAATGTTGTAAAGTTCAACTTAAAGTGGTACAAGATGTGATCAAAAAAAGGATAGATAATTTAAATGACTAAAAATTTTACTTTAAATATAATAAACCACCGGTTTAAAGTTTATTAAAAATTAATCATAATTTTGCTTTGTTTAAATTTTTTTAAAATTTACATGTGCATGCATAATAAATAACAGTGCTTATACACATGCCATTCAATTATTATAATTTCCACTGGATTTTGTGCATTCTGTTTTTACTTCGTGTTATAATATTAATGATTTTAATTAGAAATTTGTGTGTTTGTGGTAACGTTTTAAAAATTTTATTTCATATTTTCTTTGTAATTGTGTGTGTATGAGATTAATAAGTGCAAAATTTTACAGTTTATTTAAAAAAAATGTATAATTATTAAGAATTAGTTTTTTCTGACAACTTGGTGAATGCTTAATTAATATTTCATGTTGCACCGGCACTACTGGGTCTGTCTTCATTTGTTTTTTGTTTGAGTTATTCAAACGCGTTTCGGCATTACGCCATCTTCAGTGAGGAGTTTCTCAAACAAAAAACCTGCAGGTGAAGGCAGACCCAGTAGTGGCCGTGTGCCAGTTAACATGAGTTCACCGACTCGCAGACCAAAACCCATAATCTACTATTTAATATTTCTCTTTCTAACCCTGTTTGTGGATGTATATAATTTTTTCTTACTATTTATAATAAATTTATAATAAGAATATTATGATTTATGTTGAAATTGTCATATGAGAATGAATATTTTGTGTATGCAAAGGCACATGTATCTTTGGTAGTTATTAGTCTACTTAAAAATTTAAAGCACACAATGATATTAGTTAGGGAGTAAGTGTAAGTGATTAGTGAATGAGTGATCGATGGAGGGAGAGGGAGAGGGAGACAGAGAGAGAGAGAGTGTGAGAGAGGGGTGAATTAATGAATATAGTTTTATTTAAAAATCTCAAATTTAGGTCACAAACAACTTTTCTCACAATTAATGAGAGACAGAGAGAGAGAGAGAAAGAGAGGGGGGAATTAATGAATAGTTTTATTTTAAAAATCTCATAAATTTAGGTCACAAACAACTTTTCTCACAATTAATGAGAGACAGAGAGAGAGAGAGAGAAAGAGAGGGGGGAATTAATGAATAGTTTTATTTTAAAAATCTCATAAATTTAGGTCACAAACAACTTCTCTCACAATTAATGAGAGAGAGAGAGAGAAAGAGAGAGAGAGAGAGGGGGGAATTAATGAATAGTTTTATTCTAAAAATCTCATAAATTTAGGTCACAAACAACTTCTCTCACAATTAATGAGAGAGAGAGGAATTAATGAATAGTTTTATTTTTAAAATCTCATAAATTTAGGTCACAAACAACTTCTCTCACAATTAATGAGAGAGAGAGAGAGAGAGAGAGAGAGAGAGAGAGAGAGAGAGAGAGAGAGAGAAAGAGAGAGAGAGCGAGAGAGAGAGAGAAAGAGAGATAGAGGGGTGAAAGAGAAAGCGAGAGACAGACAGAGAGAAAAAGAGAGCCATACAGAACAGATAAATGTTATGTTCAATTTGTACAGAAAGTTAAAAACACTTTTTGTTTGTTTTCAGCTGTGCCAAAACATGGATTCTTTTTAAACGCAAATCCACACAGAAGAAATGTAATTAATTGAAACAGGAGAAATGGCTCACTGGCAGCTAGGTGCGATCGTCTTCTTCCTTCGGTTCTTCCTATCTCATCCACAGTGCATCTTCTGCACGGATGAGTGTAATCAGCTTAAAAGCACAAGCATTGACTTTGTAAATATTTCAATAATCTGTGATCACGATGCGAACATAACCAAGTTTGTTGAGGCTAACAACCTTACGAATCCGAACAGTATTAAATTGTTATATTCGTCTTTATTGAAGTCCGGTCTAAGCAATCTGTCTTCAGCCAAAATTGTAGATTTATCAGGTAATGGCTTGACTGTTATTAATGTAAACATTTTTCACAATGTCCAGAGTTTATGTCTTTCTCACAACAACCTAACGCAGATCAAGGGGAACCTGATGAAACTGAAATTTATCGATTTATCTCATAATTTGATCAGCAATATTTCAAAATGTCCAATTTTGTCTGGCAACGTTTCATATATAAGTCTGAACAACAATTTAATATCTTCCTTGAACAATTTTTCAAGTGATACTTTAGAACATTTTGACTTAAAAAACAACAAAATTAATTTATTGAGTTTAAACAAATTTAAAAAACTAAAGATATTAGACTTGAGTAATAATTTAATTGCTCAGATCAGTGCCAACATCTCACACGAAGTACCAAAATTAGAGATATTAAATCTTTCATCAAATGCTATTAAGACCCTGGATAACTACAGTTTTAATTTAACAAATCTGTTAAAACTAGATTTAAAAAATAACAAATTAAAGCACTTGTCACCGAAATGCTTTGTAGGACTGAATAAACTACAGTTTTTAGATATTTCACAAAATAAATTAAAAACGGTGTTTCCCAGTACACTCCAATATCTTTCTGGTCTCATACAACTGATTATTTCTGAAAATAAAGACTTTTCAACTCAAGACTTTGGGCTTCTACTTGCATCAAAGAGATTAAAAAGTGTCAATGCTTCAAATACTAACCAGAAAAAGATTCCGTCGAGCTTGATCCGATCTGTACGATATTTATTCCTTTCATTTAATAATATAACTCAAATACAATGTGGCGATCTAGACAGCTATCCTTTGCTAAACAGCCTCGATCTATCACACAATAACATTAGTTACATTGAGGATGACGCGTTAGGCAGATTAGAATTGCTTAAGACTATAATTCTTAGTTACAACTTCCTCATATCGATACCATATACGTTGCCAAATAATTTAAAGACTTTGTTAATTAACAATAACGTTGTTAAAAAAATAACGACAACGGATTTTTCAAGTATTATCCAGTTGAAACAATTAGACCTCTCTAACAACAGAATAACAACAATCGCTGAAGGATCGTTTGCTCAACTTATTCTTCTTCAGACACTGAACTTATCAGGAAACAACATTAATATTTTGTCAAGCAGTATTTTTACAAATCAAAGAAATCTGAAAACTTTGGATTTGAGTAATCTAAACAATGTGATGAAATGTGATCAAGTGCTTTGTTTTCCTGTCCCTGAATCAAACGAACTACAAGAACTCATACTTATGAATAGTCCTGTTCTTGTAAACCGGCTTGTCAATGATGCTGCAGCATTAAAAACATTTAAGCAGCTGACTATTTTAAATCTTGCTTATGCAAACTTGACAGAACTGCGAAATGACTTGTTGAACTATTTTCCAAGGCTTAAGCAGCTATATTTGCAGGGTAACGATTTGAACTGTACTTTATTACAATCGACATATTTATGGCTAGAAATTAAAGAAGTAGACGATTGTATTTTTAAGATGAATGAAATCGAAGTGACAACTACAATCATGACTGTTGCAGTAAAAAATAAAGTAAGCAAAGAATCGACTGTACCTTCTTCAGTGGAGACAAACTTAAAATCGCCAAATACAACAAAAACTGATATATTTGCTTCAACTACTAAAGATTTCTTCATGGACTTTCAGTTTAAGAACATTTCCGAATTTCCTGTACCTCAAAAAAATGAAGCTTCTAATAAAGTTGACATTTGGTACAAAGAATCTGATCTGGGAGTTGTAGATGCCTTTGCCGATAACACTCCAACCTCCCATCCAGGGCTGTTTATTTTATTAGTTCTTCCAATAGCTTTGGTATCGACGTACCTATGCTGGGCGATACATTACTCAAGATCTAAGAGGCAGTTAGCCAATGAAATAAGTCACGAAATGGACATTGAAATATCAAATATATCGAGTGAACTTTGGTGACCCTTACTATCAACATATAACAATTAAAAAGTATTTATTGTTAATGTAAATTAAGCAGAAGAGGATTGTGCGAAATAAACAAATATTGGAAATGTTATTAAGAAAGATAAATGTTAAAAGAGAAGAAATACCTAATATGTCCGTAATGAATCATTGTAATAAGGCAAGACAATCATGCCCTACAAAAGAAAATACAAATCTATATATTTTTATTAAACAAGAAAATATAAACAAGAGCCAATTTTTCTAAAATTTTAAGTAAATAGAATGTAAGTTTAACATTTCCCCCCTCTAATTTTAAACTGATGTGACAAATTGGTTTTATCGATCTATTAATCATTGTTTGACAATAGCTAATTGTAAAATTCTAGTAAAAAATTATAAAAGTATTATTATATATAACAGAAAAAAAAGTGCGCAAAGAAATAATGCTTTATTATCTAAAAACATCCAATTTAATGTTGATACTGTATGTTTTCTATTTGTTTATATAAGTACAAACAATTTGTAAATATTTGTTTTGTTATAGTACTCAAAATGTAAATAGTATTTATAAGTCCTAGCGTGTTTTATATACATTTTAATATGTAAATATTGGTATGGGATGAGTGATATTTTCAGATTAAGAATAAATGAAAAAAATTTAATTTATATTTGCTTTTTTAATTGACTGACCTGAGCCCAAATCGGCAAGAAAGACTTCTTTGAGGCACATCAGCTCTTCCTCCTGATTTATATTTTCTGAGCCGAATGTTTCGTTTTCAGGCCAGACTTCCCTGTTTAAAATAAGTGTTAAAAATCAACAGACATTTAAATAGATTTTAATTAAATACCTTGATGCTCTAAATAAAGCGATAGCTTCATCAAAACTTCCTGATTTCAACAAAAAGTTAATTCGCTTTATGGCTTCAAACCTACAATTAACATTAAAAAATTAATAGTCTCAAAATAATCAATGAATCATTGGATTAAACAAGTTGAAGAATCATACTTTTGCTGTTCCATATCCATTTCCAACGTTGCATCAAAAGGAATTACAACTTTATCAATTTCTGTTGAAAGAGTTTTCAAAATTTCACTTCTATTTTGCTCCCATATTTCTTCTAAATTCGCTGTTAATTGAGGAGTAGATTCTGCAACCAAATTTGTTTTCAAAGAAAGTAATAAAATTAATTTGATGTGCATTACTTTTTTTATTCTTCTTGCTTTTTCTCTTAGTCTGTTTCTTCTGCACCATTATTTTCTTATTTTTACAAAAATCACAAACAAGTTTTAAAAATATGTGGATAGTTTCTATCAAATCTACTAAATATTGCCTAAAATTGAAGAATCATTAATTAACAAGTACTACAAAATTTTGAAGAAAAAACAAAAACACTGTACTTTGAGAAATTCTGTTTTTTATAAGTGTTTGCTAAGATCAAAAGAAGTTCACGGTACTCAACTACATAGAAAATATTGCTTTTTATCACTTTAGACGATTCTCTAACTCCAGAATCTTCATTCTTATCCATTAACATAAGATTTTGTAAAAGTTCCTGGAGACAATAAAAAAACATGTGAATAGCAATAAATAAATTTAAAAAAAGCGTTTGATTATTTTTTAAAAACCTTATAAGCTTTTAGAGCGAGATGCATGCGGAAGGACCACAGCTTTATCTTCTTTTTGTCAGTAGTCATAATTTCGTACCATGTCTCCAAACATTTTTGGACAAAGTGGAATGTTTCAACTGCCATCGTTTCACTGAAATTGATAAGACGTTATTTCAATTTGTTTACAACAAGGATATTACAACACGGATACCTGACAAATTTGACCTGAAATCTATAAAATCTATTGAATTCCATAAAAAATTTTAAAGCTGTAAGATAATAAGACTCGTCGTTATCTTGAGTCTTTCCCCTTGCCAAACATTCCTAGAGCAAAAAATAAACAATGAAAATTGAAATTAAAAGAGCATTAAAAGAAATATTTACCCTAACATGCTGCATGAGGGGGTTGTAAGCAGCATGCAGTATTTCTATGCAGAACTGTTTTAATATGAGGCGGACGCTCAGGGCTGAACGGCGCTCCGTACTGTTACACCTTAAAGGTTGTTTATTTTTTGGAATCCTTGCTTTTTGCTAATGATTACAAATAATATACATATATATTTTTTTTAGTGGATTTATTTTATTAATTTCACCTTTTCCTGGTCAAATGTGATATACTTGGCTTCTTGAATCCGCTTATGGTATATCATATCTTTATCACTGGTAGATTTCATATTTTTGACAACAAAAGTGCCACCAAAGTTTGAGTGCCTAGAATTGATTTTTTTATTTTTTATTTATTTAATTAATTGAGTTGTTAGGTACAAATCTGTGATGAAATATATTTCTTATTTTTGGCAATGAAAATTTTCAATGAGATCAACAGTAGTTTTGGACCATAAGTATTAAGTGTTATTTCCAATATTTTGAAATTTTACCTGCTATTCAATCTTAAAGAGATTTACCTTGTGCCAAAATATTTTTTTTGTTTTTTAAGCTTTTCTTGTATTTCCGTTTGTCTTATTTGTAACAACTCTTGTTCATCCCTGCATTTTTCATCTTCACTTCTTTGAGCTGTCGTATTCGCCAAAAGTGCAGGCGGCTGTTCTCTCACCATGAGGCATATTATCTGTAAAATTATTTTTTAAACAGTGCCCAATGACAAAATTTAATGTTACAATTCACCTCTAACAAATGCATGTAAAAGTTGACTTCCTTGTCTGAGCTGGACATGTATAAAAGAATGTCAATCATTCCAGATTGATGAAGAGCCCATAAAACCTTTCAAAAATTATCTTTTTAGTTAAGAATCAATTTGTAATTAAATAAACAATAATACCTGATCATGAATACTAGCATCGTTATCGGGTCTCCAGTCGGAAACTGTGTTGGCTGGTACGTGCAAGATATTACGAATAAGTATAAGGATTCTTTCAATTGACCTCTGGTCGTCGTCATCCCGTTCTTCACTCGGCTGACAAATACGACAGAATATAGGGTAAAATTACATTTCGTTTAAAAGTCGATTTACCTTATTGAGAAGTGTGCTGAGCCTGTCTGTAAAAGAGGACCAGACCCTGTAGTCGTTGAAAGCTTCTTTGTAAAATTGCAAATGTGAAACAAGCTCTAGGTACTGATTGTGCTCACATTTATCAGCAGGAATTACATCATTATATACGAGTAGGGCAGGGTTTGTAAGATTTACTATAAGCCTATTAATATAAAAATTAACTTTTAACATGATTTAAGTAGTCTCCAAGAAAATTAAATCAATAATGGAATATAGTTCTTTTAATGAGATTTTTAAGTCAGTATTCTTATATCACATATATTTATGAGAATTAGGAGGAGAGGAACCATCAAAGAAAACTCAAAAAATTGTAGTCAAGCTTCTGGCATATTTAATACCTTTGTCAGGACTGCAATCTATAGCTTAAAAGAAACAAAGAGCATCAGTCCATATGGACCTCACAGAAATGCTTGTAGTCCTGTTGAAGGTATTAAATTGGCTGAAAGTTTGACTAAATTTTTTACATTTTCTTTGATGGCCTCCTCCCCAATAATCATTCAACATATGTAAAATACTGGAATAGGTAACAAATTTATGCTTAAAAGCATCAAAAACTTTCAGTTTAATATTACATATTTACTAATTTAATTATAAACTTATGTTGTAAAAATTTGTGGTTCAATAAAACTGAATTGAAGACTGAATTACTTTGACAAATATTTGCCAAAATGAAATTAATTTTTAATAATATTTTAGATAAATTAAAACACCTTATTGCAACATCAAACAAATCAAGCTCTTTATAATGACACTGAACTATCGGTAAGAGATCAGTTTTAAGAAGTTTGGCATTGCCGAGGTAACGTCGGATCTCATGCGATTCCCCATCCTTCTTAAGATATCTTATAAGATCCCTGAGAGTCTCTGAAATAAGATATGAAAATAAATATTTAGATGGTACTAAGAACGAATTGTAAAATTTGATAAGCACAAACCTCTGCAATGTGGTTCCAAATGGTACTTCTTGCCGTCGTAATAACCGAGTGCGTTACAAGTGGCGGCAAGTTCCGCTGACAAATATCCAGATATTGTTGCCATCTAGAAAAAAAAAATAAAACATATTTTAAATTAAATCATAGCTTGCTAAAACATAAAACTAAAAAAAATAAAAATAAAATAAATCTTCGAGAAAGACAGTGGTAAAAGGGGTCAGGAAAGACAACAACATAAATGTCAAATTCACTAGTTTTCATGGTCCACTTGACCAATTAATATCTGTCAATTAATTAAGGTTTTTAGTTGAGATAAAAAAATATCAAACGTCAAAGTATGTATAAGAAATATTATTTTTGTAATTTATTTATTTGTTTAATAGCAAGGGCTGTCGACAAGGACATTCCCACCTCTTATGCATGCAGAGTTTAAACCTAGACACACTCTCACTCATTCCCACATTCTTTCCAATTTGCATACGATTCACTCATGTAGTGGAGGAGAGTATTCGATATTCCTGTCGATCCTCTTGTACTATCACCTGGCATTCCTACAAGCTGTCTGTATGGAACCTAGGAATGACCCTCTTTAATTAAATGGTACACAAAGAGCAACTTTTTCTGAATGCTGGACACATACGAGGACTTTGGCCCAAAAGTGTCCATGTTTCAACTGCATAGTGCCAATTCTGAGTCGAGTTAGGATGATCCTTCTCATGTGGTTTAAATTCTCTGGGAGATACCTATCAACCGTGCTCTTGATGTGCAAGAGTTTTGGTCGGCCTGGTTCATTTAGGCAGAGTGCACACCAAAAAAACTGATTTCATAAAACTCATTTCCTGAAACCAGTTTCTAGAGATCATTCCCACTGAAGAAATTGTATTATGAAACGTATGTCCAACAAAGAAGCTTTTATTATTTGATGGTGGCTGAAAAATAAAAAAAGGAAGAGGAAGTACTGGGTTCATAACTTAATAAAAAATCAGGAGTACAGTGTGCTTATGAGAAAAAAATCCTTAGGTTTTATAGAATCAAAACCCTTTTTGGACTACTGCTGGAATTAGTCCCCTCATACTTAAAACAGAAAACACTTCAAGTGTGCAAGTCTGTGTTTTTCAACCAATCAAATTCAACTTTCAGGTTTCATGCATCCTGCCTTCTTTTCTTTACCATTTTCTTTATTGCTCGTTTAGAGTCCATGAGTCAGATCGTGATAGTGTCTTCTGGAGGGAAACTTTTACAATTTTCTATGCTGCCCTCCAGCCCGTGTCCAGACTACCACTACTGCTTTTCCTGGATGCTCCAACTCAGTGTATCTTGATAACAAAACAACGACGAGAGGGTCCATTGAAAATCTGTTCTTTTGGACTCACAATGCACTCAGAAGTCGGTGCACATGAAGTAGGAAGGATTAATTCTTTATAAATTATCCTTTTTTTAAATATTTGCTTGTACTAAATGCAATAATGTAAACAATCATTTAACCCTTCAACACACATTCAACCAGATCAACTTATCAATTTTATTTATGTTTTATTAACTTTGTTTAAATGTGTAATATTAGTTTTGAGAAAATATTTTTTAAATAAAAAAGCAAGTGGTGTAATGTTAAAGTTTTTTTTTTTTTGCTTTAGTGAGGTACCATAGCCATTTGCTCTAGATCTTTTTTTTTCTTTATATAGTTTATTTTAGATTGTTTATTTATTTATTTTTTTACCATTAATGAAAATCTATTAATTTATTTATTATATATAGCAAGGCTTGCACCCATTTGGTCTAATACATTCACTACTATGCTATAGATGCTAAAAAGCGGAAATTATCGAATATGTAATTATGATCTGTTCTAAACATGACGAACCAAGGAAGGAAACTTTATACTTGCTTGTTCGCATAATCCCTTGCCCATTTAACTTGAACACCATCTTAAGTTCTCAGAACTATGAGGTATTCAGGGTTTTATATGACAGTTTATAAAAAAGAAGTGGGCATTTAATTTTAAAGAAAGAAAAAAGTATGTTTGTGTGTGCGAATATGTATATGAATATATGTGTCAATGTATGAATGTAAGATATATGATAGTGAGACCAAAAGACTGATTATGAGTTATAGTTTTTAGCATAATGTAAACATTAACTAGATAATATAACAAATAAATAAATTAATAGATTTTCATTAATGGTAAAAAAAATAAATAAATAAACAATCTAAAATAAACTATATAAAGAAAAAAAAAGATCTAGAGCAAATGGCTATGGTACCTCACTAAAGCAAAAAAAAAAAACTTTAACATTACACCACTTGCTTTTTTATTTAAAAAATATTTTCTCAAAACTAATATTACACATTTAAACAAAGTTAATAAAACATAAATAAAATTGATAAGTTGATCTGGTTGAATGTGTGTTGAAGGGTTAAATGATTGTTTACATTATTGCATTTAGTACAAGCAAATATTTAAAAAAAGGATAATTTATAAAGAATTAATCCTTCCTACTTCATGTGCACCGACTTCTGAGTGCATTGTGAGTCCAAAAGAACAGATTTTCAATGGACCCTCTCGTCGTTGTTTTGTTATCAAGATACACTGAGTTGGAGCATCCAGGAAAAGCAGTAGTGGTAGTCTGGACACGGGCTGGAGGGCAGCATAGAAAATTGTAAAAGTTTCCCTCCAGAAGACACTATCACGATCTGACTCATGGACTCTAAACGAGCAATAAAGAAAATGGTAAAGAAAAGAAGGCAGGATGCATGAAACCTGAAAGTTGAATTTGATTGGTTGAAAAACACAGACTTGCACACTTGAAGTGTTTTCTGTTTTAAGTATGAGGGGACTAATTCCAGCAGTAGTCCAAAAAGGGTTTTGATTCTATAAAACCTAAGGATTTTTTCTCATAAGCACACTGTACTCCTGATTTTTTATTAAGTTATGAACCCAGTACTTCCTCTTCCTTTTTTTATTTTTCAGCCACCATCAAATAATAAAAGCTTCTTTGTTGGACATACATTTCATAATACAATTTCTTCAGTGGGAATGATCTCTAGAAATTGGTTTCTGAAAATGAGTTTTATGAAATCAGTTTTTTTGGTGTGCACTCTGCCTAAATGAACCAGGCCAACCAAAACTCTTGCACATCAAGAGCACAGTTGATAGGTATCTCCCAGAGAATTGCATCTTACATTCAAGTAAAGCATGTCCTGTTCTTAGTCCACATATTGATCGGCAGAACTCCTTTCCATCAGCCTGTACGGAAAACTGTGGAACTTTGGATCCTTTTGCCTCTGTGAAGTTTATATACTACTTTTCCTTGGTGCTTTCAGCTTTTTGCCGGTTCCATAATCTGGGTTTTTCAGGCTTCTTCGGAGCGTTAAAGAGTTGTTCTTACAGAGAGGTAAAGTGTTAAATGACAGCAGGAAAAAATGTCAAAATATAGCTAATAAAAAAAACTCAATAATTAAAAAACAAAATTATTCTGTAGGAAAAATTCTGCCAGGTTTTGTTATCTGAAAATCATAAATAGAACATTACTATCTATACATAATGTAGTTGTATATTATCTGTGCACAGTTTTATTAACTAAAGTACCGGCTAATTATAATTTTAATCATACATAGTGTACCCAAGAAAATTCTTTCTACATATAATGTTAAAAGTACATCTTTCTGACAGTAAATGTTTCAGAGCATTATTACAAATTAAAGATAAACAAATAATTGAACATTAAATTATGAGAGAAAAATAAAAATAAATTAATCTCTGACATCCATGAAAATTTCAACCAAAACGACATGCCTTCATCGAGCAAAAGTAAATTTGCAATAACAATAAATATGAAATTAAGAGGAGTTTTTGCATTTTTATTTGTTTAAAATTTTAAGAGAAAATAGATTAAAATTTTACTCTTATAAAACAAGGAACTTACGTTATATATCCAATTGATTATTTCAAACAGTCATCTTCTCGATGAAATAAACTGTCAGTGAAAAACCTGTTAAAATCACTAAAAGTATGTCCCATGAGTTTTTAACAATAATACGAAGGTTAAATGTTAAGGGTGTTAAGTGTTAAGGCAAGGTGGAAATTCTGGCGGGAGTTTCACTGACAATAGGTCACTGGAGTGTATTTTATAAGCAGGATCGATTTTATCCTGTCGACTCTTGAACGTCATTGGAATTGAAATCTCCAAATGCTACTGACCGAATTAAAATTAAAGAAAAGCACATATTATTCTTTTTCTTGTTTATAGATAATACTTAACATTTTATTCGCAGTTTTTAAAGTATTCAGGTGATAAATTGGTTCAAAATGCACAATATAAACACTATTACTGACACTTTTCACTCACAAAAAGTTTGCCTGAAATTAAATTGTGTTGATTTTATCTTTCAAATTAATGCAGTTTAATTTAATTGCAAAATAAACAGAAAAGTATAATCAACATCATCTAAAATATTTTAAAACTAGGTAAATTTATGACATTTCTTGGCTTATAAAACCTTCACAATAATTAATCTATAATGGAAAACAAAAATAAAAAGACCATAAATAGAAAAATTCTAATGCTTAATTACCAGTGCTAATGTCTTAGGAATCACTAATTATCAATCCCTTTTCTGTGTCAGAACATTAGTGATATATTTGTCCTCTCGGGGCAAAATTTGATAAGTCACAAAACTTTCGTGGATTGCAATTATAAATTTTAGACCTTTGGTATAAGTAGAATTATCAAAATGTTTCAAGGTGTCTTAAAAGGCACATTGTGTTTAAAAGGAAAATATTATGAACTCTATAAATTGCCCAGAGACTTACAGGCTTAAAGTCTTAATGAAAAATGCACTTATCTAATTTCCAGATCGCAGTATGGCCTGGATGAAAAAAACCAATCCAGTTGTTAACTGCCAAGCTTTCAATTTATTTTAAGGTCATCAAAATTAAGTTTTGTTGGGACTCAGTGTATCTTTAAAGAACTTTGAAACCACCTATCAAAAAATAAATTATTTAATTTGTAGATATATAATTTTATATATTAACTTATTATTTATTATTTATTTTTGAATTAATTAATATAATTTTTGTCCTAAAGTTAAAAATCTCAAATTATTTTATATTATTAAAAAGGTCCACTCGAGCTTCCATTCACTTCATTGCCTTAGCTTTTTCATTCCATAGAAAACTTCTTTCTTCACCTTATTCAATACCTAATAATTCCTTTAATCTATTACTGTTGCACTATTTTTTCCCTTTCCTTAGACCGTCAAGTGGTCATCGCCTTCAATTTGCTTACCATTCCTATATTAGATTCTGTTATGATCTTAAACCAAGGAATCATATTTACTCCTATAATAACGTCTTCAGCAACCTTCACTTTTAATATACATATTTAAAATTAAATCAAATAATGTCCTCAATATTTATCAACTTTTTTCCCCACATTCCTTATCCTAATGTGCCAATCATATCCCAAGCCTTCAACACTAACATGAAACTTTAGCATTATCCTTCAGAATTCAGAAGATCAAGACTATGGAATTCGCTCCCCTGGGAAGTAAGTTCTGCTCCCTCACTAGCTTGAATACCAACCACTACGTGTCATGCGACTGCCAGGAACATAAATAAAAGTGAGATTACTTTCAGATAGATCTAGTGAAATTTGCGAATAGAAGTACTAACAACTAAAGTGACTTTACTTGTTAGTACTTTAAAAGTTGCATACAACTGACGCGTTAACACACCAATATCCTTTCAAGTCAAGTGTCAGCAACTGGGAAAATTTAGTCAGTTACGTGCTGCAATTACAATTACAAAAAATTTTAATAGAAGAATTCAACTATTATTTAGGAACTTTATATTTCTATATTTATTTTTAAACACATTTGAGTCAATACTACTTCAGATGCATATAGTCCATGTAGTTTGTATTTGTATACTTTGTAATACAAAAAGATGTTTTGTATTGTAAATATTAATGAAATGCATTTATTATTATTATTATATTATTATAGTCAGTAGTAATGCAGTTTCTTGATAGTATATTTTCTTTTGCTTTATTGCTTACGGATTTTTTTTTAAATATGCCTTTTTCTATTGGTTGATGTAACATGATGACACAACGGAATCGATAGTATTACATTTTACAGTCAAATTTACATTAAATACATATACAATTTTTTTATTTATAGTTTGTGAGACAAGTCAATATTTTGTAGAAATGTCACGATCCAACTACCTCAAGAGTTAAAAATGTAATTTTTCGATTATCAATTCTTAAACAGATAGTAAAAGAAAATTAAAAAAAGTAAAAGTAAAATCGATTCAATGTGAAACGTGGGCTTATTGTCCACACTCCACTCTCTAGCGATACCAACCGGTTTCACTGTCACAGGTTTCAACTTTCATTGACAAGTCAATTGTGATTTGTGAAGTTGTCAGATTTAAAGCTAGAGAATCTTTAGAAAATCGATTTGTCCGGCAAGTAAGTTGAAGAAAATAATCTGCTAGTTTCAATCAATTCAGATCTCGTCCAAATGAAATTTATTTATTGTTTTTAATTAGTTTTATTATTTTACTTTAGGGTTTGTGTACCTTATTTTTCATCGATGAAACAATATTCTTTTTACTCGAGAGGTTCCAAGTTTCCAACTGAAAGCTGTAAAATATCACTGACAGTTGGTTTATTGTTTCTATTTTTCCTCTTTAAATCAAACAGGCGATAATATTTATAAAACATTAAAATACCATTACAAGCTTTATATATTTATTGTAAAAATAAGTGCACAATTTTTGATTTACTCATACTCAGTTCGTATTTTAGACTTGGATTTATGTACGCTCAAATCTGCACATGTACGTACATGCAAACATGTTTGCCTCTTGTAGTCCACTGGCAATTCCAGCTTTTGCTGTTTACAGTAAACTGCCGGCAGGCTCGAGAATACCTACGCAGGGTGTTAGTAGCCTGGGGGTAGACCTCAGTCTTATCCTATCCAGCCACCGATGTTCACCCAGGGGGGAGGGTGATCTGAACAGCTAGGGCAATTTAGCACCTAATGCATGCAGTTCCGAACCCGTGAATACTCCCATTCATTCTTAAAATATTCACCCCTATTTAGTTCAATTTGGGTGGTGGAGTACTTGATATTCCTCCATCACCTTTTACACATAAACAATCTACCTAATTGAGGGTCGATGGGGTACTTGACATTTCGCCATAGACCCCTAGTACATTCAAGCTAATAGATACATTCACAATTAGAATAGGAGCTCCAAATACTCACTGCCTTGCCGTGATTCTCAAATTGAGTGGCATTGCTGCGTGTTCAGAATTTATTTTATGATGAGCCTATAGCTTGATTGTCTCGTCTTGCATATCACTTACTGTTTGTTTGTCTTGTATGAAACTTTTTTATTTAATGAAATTTTGCTGATTGCACATAACAAATTTATGTTTAAAGTGTTAAATGTATTGACCATTTTTTATTGATGAATAATCTGGATTTCGGTACGATCTGGATGAAAACAACAAAGTAAATTGTTATCTGTCAAGCTTTTGTAAGCTAAAATTTTAAGATCATCGTCAGCACAAAACAACCTTAAAGATGTCTACAAATTGAGCTAATTAAGTTTTTAATAGTTGGTTTCAAATTTCTGTGAAAACCAACTAAGTCCCAAAGTGCGATGGACTGTAATGACTTGTTAAATTGTAATAGTTATTCAGATATCGTGAAATTAAATTGTAATGTAAAATGTAAACATAAAGTTTTGTTGGAACTAGTAGTTTGAAACCATCTATTAAAAACTTAATTATGTCAATTTGCACATCTTTAAGATTGTTTTGCCCTGATGATGACCTTAAAATAGATTGAATTTGTTTTTTCATTCAGACCATACTGAGACCAGATTATCATGGATAATTAACATATTTAAACTGATGTCTCAACATTAAAAAAATTAATAAATCAAATAGACTGACCTATTTTCAAAGTAAAATACAATAAATTAAATGATTTCAGCAGCACTTAAAATTCTCAAGGTCTTCATCAAAATAGCTTGATTTTTCCAAAATAGTCGTGTTTTCTCTTGTGTAAAAGCTCCTCCAGAGGGAGGAACTAGACATAGTTTCTATGTAAAGACTGGAAATTGTATCTGAACTTACGGCCAAAATCATCAAGCAATTGCTTTAGAAACAACTTACGCTACAAGAAAATGTTCTTAATCTTAACTGAAAATAAACATGGTGAACAACTTAATTAAGTCTTAACCTAACTGAAATAAGGTGAAACATGGTTTAACTTATTGCTTTTAATCAATAAAATTTCATATTTAATGTTCATGACCATATTAATTATTACAATTAATTATTCTTTTTTGGTAACAACTTGAGCTATTGTGACTTAGATCCCCTCGGACTTTATACCCATCCTTTTAACTCATCGAAGCAACTAACTGCCAGAAAGAGGTTTTAGCCTTATGTGTCAGTAGTTGACGCAAGTGTGTTGTATGCTGAAACATGAAATAATATCATTTGTTTGTTTGTATAGTAGAAAGAAGTGAAACATTTTACAAGCACTGTTAGATTCTTCACGTCCCATGGAAATTTTTAATCAGAGCTTTTCTCCATATAGTTTTTATTATAGTCAGGATTATATAATATTGAAATATATTATTTATATTTTTTAAAGAGATGGTTGAGAAGGTAGTGCTGGTCACAGGCGGAACTGGTTTGGTTGGAAAAGCAATACAAATCGTGTTGGAAAAGGAGAGTAATCTTGATGAAAAATGGATTTTTATTGGCTCAAAAGATGCTGACCTAACGTAAGAATCTAGAGGAAATTTTTAGAACTATTTACTTCAACAAAATTTTTTACAGTGATCCCCAAGAGACACGTAAAATTTTTCTAAAGCACAAGCCAACGCATGTGATACATTTAGCAGCGATGGTCGGTGGGCTTTTTCACAACATGGCTCATAACTTGGATTTTTTTGTACGTCTTCATTTGTTAAAATGAATGTAATTTACTCATGTTGAGAAATAATGTTAGTTTTATTTTAGAGAAAGAATATGATGATCAATGACAATGTTCTTCAGTCCAGTTTTGAACATGGAGTTGTCAAAGTTGTTTCGTGTCTGTCTACTTGTATTTTTCCTGATAAAACAACCTATCCTATAGATGAAAGCATGGTTTGTTTTTTATTTAATAATGGTTTGTAATTGTAAGCCAGATTTTATATATAATTTTTTGTCAGATACATAACGGGCCGCCACATCCTTCGAATTTTGGCTACAGCTATGCAAAGAGAATGCTGGATATTCTAAACAGGGGCTATTATGAACAGCATAACAAATTGTTTACGTCTGTTGTCCCTTGTAATGTTTTTGGCCCTTATGACAACTTTAATACTGAACATAGCCATGTCATTCCAGGATTAATAAGGAAGTTACATGATTCTATGCAACGAGGTTTGCCCGTTATATTATTCTTTTGTTACATTGTTAATTATTAATGAATAAAGTTTATTTTATATTTTTAGGTGATGAGACTTTCACTGTCATGGGGACTGGAAAACCTATGAGACAGTTCATATATTCTTTAGACTTGGCCAAATTGATTATTTTAGTTTTGAAAGATTACAATGAAGTCGAGCCGATTATCCTTTCAGGTATTTATATATATTTATTTTTTTTTTAAACAGTGAATTACAATAAAATCGTTTCAGTTGGAGAAGAGAGTGAAGTTTCGATTGCTGACACGGCTACTTCGATAGCAAACGCTTTCGGATTCAAGGGCGAAATTATTTTCGATACAACAAAAGCAGATGGACAATATAAAAAAACGGCCAGCAATAAAAAAGTCCAAAAGCTTTGGCCAGATTTTAAATTCACGCCTTTCTCGGTCGCAATAAGCGAAACGGTGGAATGGTTCAAAACACACCAAGATGTTGCTCGATTATGATATTCGAGACTACTTATATTGTAAAGAAGATTTAAATAACAGTGCAGCTTGTTGCGTGTTAATGTACAAAGTGTAAATTAAAATATTTATTGTATTTTAATTTTTTATTTTTAAATTTTATCCTCAAAATTGCATTTTTTTGCCAAAGCTAGCAAAAAAATTTACCCATGTGGGATTCAAACACACAAGATCGTAGATATATCTATATTGCAAGCCTATTGAGAAATCAACTCGGCTATTTTGGACGACTCTGTATATGCATAAATTTGAAAAAGAAGGCAGTATTTTTTTACATATATATTTAAATATAACTATAAAATGCAAAAAGTACTTTAATATAATAAATTGCATAATTGTATAATAAATATAAATTTGCTTAATTATATATCCTAGAGACTTCGTAAGGTACATATTGAGTCATAAAATTAGTCCATATCATTTTGTATATGGTAAATTCAATGAAAATTTCAGTTACTTGTAAACAAAATTAATCAACAGCATTTAAACCATTTTCCCACTACCTGTTGGTACCGTGCATTACTTTTTGTAACTCCGCCCAATGCTCCTCAGGCTTTTGAGCAATGAACTTCTGCAGTCATCAAGTGAAGTCAAGTGCTTCCCATTAAGGTGCAAAAACACAAAGACAACCAACTGCTTAACTGCTTTGTTAGCCATGATTTGCTTAGTGTGCATGGGAGGTGAATCAGACAAATGAAGCGGTAGGTCTTGGTCGGGGTTTGAACTGCTGGCAGTAAGTTCAAAAGATTTGATGTTGGGTTGGCCTAAAGACCTCCTAGAGTAGACGCTGGCTCTATGGTTCATGCTTCTTGTGCTGAAAAACACTGGAATATGGAGTGGAATAATGAGTCTGTATTAAAACTGGTAGGATTTTATTGTGAACGGGAATGTTTATGGGACCCTACGAACTGTGAATATAAAAACAAATTGAAAATATTAGTTGCTTGGAGGGAAATAAGTGAGCTTTTAGAAGATACAAGGTAGTGTGAAAAAAAAAGATGGAATCTTTATTCGCGTATTTTTGTTGGGAAAGATAAAGAGAAAAACAAAACGAAGTGGTGCAGATGAACTCTACAATTTTTGTTTGTTTTTAGCACCAACTTTGATTCCACATGGCCGAATCCATTGGTTTGACGAGGATGAGCCTAGGTTGGCTAATGTGTTGGTGACCAACGTTTGGCCCAATAAATTGGTTGTCTTTCATTGGCCGAGATTTGCTTAGTGTATGCACCTTAAATAGAGCACATCCCAGCGAAGATCCAACAATTTCTGGTGCATCTGCGGCAATGATCAGCCAATGCATGTCAATTTTTGTCAATTGCTGACTTTAATTGCTCCGATTGTGTGCAGTATTCACTAGAATTAACAGTTTGGTTGGTTACAAGGAGCACATAATAAAGCATCCCGTATGATCTCACCATATGCACATTATCTTCTTGCAATAGGCTGTGATATTCCGGGGAAAAGAAGAATAAGATCTTTTGTACAACCTTGTCCAGGCTTAGTGTAGGGTATGCAATCTACGAAGTATATTGAAATTAATTCAACTGAGATGTGACTCAGGAGGACTTGAGGCACATCAGTTTGGGATGCGGAGTGCATCATGGACATAATCTACTTGCCAAACTTATTATATATTTGATAGTGACTTTATGAGCATACTTGACCCTCAATTGAGCTATTATTTTCCTTGTTGGTTCACAGCTTGTGAGAATTTTTAAACCAAAACTTTTCAGTTCAATCATGAAATTTTCTCCTAGGGTCTGAGGGGTGATGAATCTTTAATTTGATCCTTACCAGTCATCTTGGTCTGTCTATTCTCATATTGTCACACACTGAAGATGGCAAAATGATGAAACGCGTCTGACAGACTAACCCAGTGAGGATAGGAAGACCAAGATGATGAATAAGGATCAAACTACAAGTATTGCATTGATTATTTATTGGCCATTGAAAAATTCCCTATTTAGAAGTCAATGCAAGTTCAAATTTGATCTTATTTTTAAACAAAAGGATGCAAGAAAAGGAAAAACACATAACAATCACACAATATTTAAGTGACAGTTAAATAAATACAATATAATTATTTTATTTTTATTTTTGGAATGGAATGCACTTATATTTACAATAGAAACACATATACAAAATAAGTAGGACTTATTTTCAAATATAGTTTTGGTGCGGGGTAACTGTTTCCCCCAAGTATTCCAATTCATACTTATTCTAGATTATAAGATAAGTGACAGTTTTTTTATTTATCTATATTTTAAATTGTATTTATTTACAATAGTTAAATATATATATATTTACACGGTTAAGTGTCTTTTCTTTTTAAGTTGTTGTTTCAGTGGGTTTGTTAAAGACACCGATAAAAAGTATATTCTTGGAGATGTGGTCGTAAATGAAGTAGACAAATGGGTGGTTGCAGTAGAATCGTGCTGGCTCCAAAGGCCTGGACGATCTAAAGCTGAAAAACGCTGTGGCCGAGGCAGCTGTTGTACCGTCCTCATCCAACGAAACTTTCGACTTATGCAATGCCGAGTCCAAATGTATTCCTGGCTTTCCTGTCAGCCCTGTAAGGTCGCTTGTATCTTTAAAAAGGTCTCCTACGTTCAACTGTTCTAAAACCTAACAAAAAATTAAAAATTAGTTTTAGATAATACAGAATGCCTTGTTAGAGAAAAATGACTACAGTTAAGAGATTATTTTATATTATTTTGATGGAATGGAAATATTATTTTGATACTCACAGGCACCAGGTCTAATTCATGTTCAATGGTGAATTTTGGTACTTTAACTTCGACCAACCTAGAAACGGTATTGTTATTGATAACTTCTTTCAAAGTATTAAGGGTGAGCCTTTCGAGAATATTGGTGACCCCATTAGGGCTGGCAAAAGGAGGCAGCATAATAAACATAGAAATGGCATCACCCTGGTAAGGGAGTTCTAAGATGTGAGCTCCTAGTTTTTCCGATACCACTGTTAAAAAAGTAGAAATTAATTATACTGAAAGACAAAAGGGAAAAAATATGAAGAAAATAAATTACTGTGGTTAAATGTCGATTTCACTTTCATCATCGTAACAAAAGTAGTATTGGAATTTGAAATATAAAACACTTCCTTCTTGGTGTCTCCCTTTACAAATTTAGTTGTCCACATTCCTTTGAAATATGCTGCATTGACCTTTAATTTAAATATAAAACAATATAATATAATATTTTAAATTTTGGAGGAAAAAATTAAAAATTACAAAACATACCAAAACAAGTTTTGAGTTCGGGTCCAGCGAATTTTCTGGAAGGAAATCTTTGATCTGATCTCGTGTCAGATTGGAGACCCATTGATTAATCTCTTTAACAGGATTTTTGCTAAAATCTGTCACTTTTATTTCTTCCTCAAACAGCGATTTCATGCATTCCTTGACTTCCTCCGTCGGCGAGATGAACAAGCGGTTCGCCATTGAAAATTCATAACTGGAAGTGTTGTATTCTCGAGCTTTCTGGTAGTACCTTTCCAGCTTGTATACTTGCATTGTGTTTGCCTTGTCCTAAAAAAATATATATATAATAATATAAGATGTTTCAATCAAATATAAATAAATAATTAATAAGTAAATTTTAACAATTAAAAATCTTTATAATAGCATTTATTACAACAATTGTTTCACGACAATATTTTTTTGTTTAAATCAAAACTGCTAAAACTTAAGATTATGATGTTGTGTAATGTTAATTAAGAATTGAAAGAAAAATACAACTGTAATCATTAATCAAATTGTAAATAATGTAGAAACAGAACTTTCACAATATGATCCCACTTTATTATGAAGTAGTTTCAGTGACCATTGATAAAAAAGTGTCTTATCTGCTTACTGTATGTTTATATTTATATTTTTTGTCATTGACTATCCTGGTCTTGTCTGAAGGCGCATTTTGACATTTTTTATCACTAGTGATTGGTCTTATGTTTACTGTAAAGCTTATTTTATGCTAAGTCTCTGCTTTGATACCTAAAGAAGGAAATAATAAATAAATAAATGCACTATTAATCAGTTAAAATTGAGATGATCAGAGACAAGTTTATTGCTTCATAGATCTCTCCACAATGTTTAACAAATGATTTTATCAAAACAATTTACTTGTTTTTTTTATTTGTTGTTTTTATTATAAAACTTGGAAAAAATGTTGAACTGGCACTGGGTGTGTGGTATACTCATGGGTTTTTATGCAACTCAAACGTGTTCGCTCATCTTCAGTGAGAAATGTTTTTGAATAACATCAAAAACCTGAAAGTTTAGATGGGCCCAGTGCTGGTTTAACACCGCTTACAGACCAACACCCGGCACAAACCATGGAAAAATTGTGCAAATATTTAATAGGCAATATATTTTTTTATTTGTCAGTTTGAAAGCTCTTTAAATATCCGTTTTTCTTTTCTTACATGATTTGCAGGCAATCCGAGCACTTGTTTAATTGAAGCTTCTGTATTGCCATTGGCGGTGAAATAAGCCAGGAGAAGAGCGTTGTAAATGCCGAACGGAGAGAAAAACACATTTTCCGTCTGCCTTTGCCGGTTCACCAACTTGATCATATTTAGAGTGAACTGCTGCTCCCCTGTGCTGAGATATTCACGAGCGTTCACATCCATAGGCTTGCTGTCGGAAGACGTTAAGCATTGCTGTGTTGTTAATGAAGGCAGGAATATAAGTACTGCCCATATTAATTCCCTCATCTGTAATTTGAAGACATTGCATTAAATAAATTATATAATTTAAAAAAATTATTTTGAAAATCTTAATATTTTGTTTGGTAATATATACTGAGAGAAATAAATATAAGTTAACGTATTAATAGTTTTTTTAATCTCTTTGTGAAAAAGCCATTAGCACAACATTATTCTAATCAATAACTGCAAAGCTGAGCAAAAATATTAAGTTCAAACAAAAGCTTATCCTACTCGTCTTAAGTTTATTGAATTAATCAACTTGATTAATGTTAATAGAAACCAAAAGCAATATAAAAATATCTGAAGTTTTGTGTTTGATTAATTTGACAATATGACAAAGTTAAAGTCTGCTTGGAGGGCAGTGTGATTTACACTATTGGCAGTTAATTTTTCATTTAAAATTACTGGTTTGTCATAAACTTTGTAAGATACTCTCGAGTTGAATTAAATCATTAATATTATTAGCATTATTATTAGCATAGGCACAAAAGAAAAAGTAACATGGGTTTGTAATTTGCATACAATTCTTTTTTACGTTTAAGTTTTCATACTTTATTTTGTGGATTCTGTGTAAAAGGTCAAAGAGGAAATTCAACTTGTTTATTTAAAAGTAGGCAAACAACATAAAATACCCTCAAGAGACAGTGATTTCAAATGGTAGAACTAATTTGAATAAAAGACAAAAACTAGACACCCTTATTTTGTTGTTTATCAAACTGTATGTATTTTTATCGTTAATTAATTATAACAGACTTATTTTAGTGTAAACCAAATTAAATGAGACCAAAAAATTAAATAAACGATTTTAAATATTTTTTTATTAATTAAATACCTCCATCACACTCAAGGTGATGGCAACTTCTATATACCATCTGAATAGAATATTGAGCCTTTATTAATAACAAATTTTATAAAGGCATTTTCTAACGATCAAATTTGATCAATAAATTTTTTGTTGTTGTAAAATGTTGTCTTTTTGGTGTCTGAAAAAATGGCAGGCAAGCATTGTTGTATAACAGAATTGATCTATTCTGATTGACCAAAGATAGCTTCTATAATGCCAAGTACTGGTGCATTGCTTCAATTTGAGAGTAATACATTTCAGCATTGACAGTCCTGACAGTATTCAAGAAGCTTCATCAGGCCAAATGAAGCCACCAAAGTCACCACTTTTTTTTTTTTTTTTTTGAAGAGGGGATTTGGAAAGTGTGGTGTTGCTTATGCTTGTCCACTGCCCAGAATGTCTGCTGTTATCATACAGAATTCACTTTTCATCACAAGTAATTCTATGCAGAAAAGGCTCGTTTCTAAACAGAACGATGATTTTTTGCATGAGAAACCGAACTTTCGAGCTTTTTCAGCTTTACAAATATCTTAAAATGCGACGGACGATTTGCTAACTGAAAGATTTCTCTGCAAGTCCTCAAAGTTGTTCTGGGATTTTCTTCGACCAAAGATCGCAGATCATCATCATCTAGGGAAGAAATTCTTCTACGACCTCTGCTTAAAAGACTAAAGTCTCCTTCCGGAATTTTTTAAACCGTCTCTAAATGGTGCTCTCATTCACACTACCATCGCTCCCGACTTCATTAAGGTTTCTGGCCATTTGGGCCCAATCCTGATCAAGTTTACACACGTAAAATCACGCGTTGACATTTCAGTAAAGACTGAATTATTCCCAAGTAACGAAATGCTACTGAGGTAAACAAACATTTTTGTTTGGAAGAAGATAAAAAAATGTTGACATTCGTACAAAAGAATAATGCATCAAATGTAATCAGTTTATTACACAGAGGGGTAATGAAAGAAAACAGGAAAACCTGCATTATTTTACTGACAACCAAATAAGTAAGCAAATAACCTAAAGTGGCATTTACAGACAGCGATTTCATTTGTTTGATCTGATTTGAATAATCTACAAATAGTTTAATTTAATTGTATTATACATAATTAATTAATGATTAATGTCAGTGGGGAAAAAGCCTTCTCTAAACAAAATGGACGACTAAACAAGGCACTCCTACAAATGTTATTGAAAAGCCCCACAATGACTTCATTCGCTAAAAAGTCAATTTGTCAAAATAGGAAGTTTCTTTGTTTACGAACATGTGACAAAATCAGAATTCTACATGCATTAGTTTCAATTGTCCGGGGGCTTTTAAGCCGGAAACAGCGCAATTAGTTAATGATTTTCAGCAACGTTGAGCAACCTGAGGTGATAACGTCATCCAGGAATGTAGTCACTCTCCCGTCGTCATCATTATCATATTAAGAAACATCGCCTAACAAAGTGAAAATTTAATTATTCAAATAAAATATGTTGCGGTGTTTGAGAGAACAGTTTTCAATGGTAAAGTGACGAGAAATAGAACGGTTTTATGCAGCGTTAAACTCTTGAGGAAAATCGATTTAACCGTGGACCTTTTCTCTTTTCACTTTCAATTTATATAATCCTTTGTTTATTGTAAACCTCGGTGGCATTAACAGTAAAGAATAGTTGTTAGTTAATAGTTGTTACACGGTCGTTTGAAGGAGGTAGAGAATAGGAAGGAAACCATTTATCTCTTTGTCGTTGTTTGAGTGATAATTATGATTTTTTGACGTCCCAATAACGATTTTTCTATTTCATATTTCTTTTTTTAAAACATCGGAGTGTAGATGAAATGACAGAACGTAGAAAAGTACTATTTGTTAACAGTTTGTCATTTGAATGATCATGAATTTTCTTGGGTGAATATCACGAATTGTCACTTAGATAATCTAAATTAACTCTTTCATTTTAAGCCCTTTTAAGTTAGTATTTATTAACTATTTTGATTTTGAGTGATAATCAACATCGCGATTTTAGTATATGAATTTAATCTAAATTTTTAATTTGTAATAAATGTAGCAATTTTTTTCATTAATACTGGAGGAATTAATACTGAAAGAAAACATATTTGTTTGAAAAATTCTTTACTTTTTAGCGATATCTTTATTAACAACCCACATCTCGAGTTTTCACTTTCAATTGATATTCCTGCTTAATTTGCAGTTAACTTGAAAACTTTTTCCTTTAAAACTGTTCAGTTAACATTTGTTCAACAGGTACTAAATACATAAAGAAAAAATTGACTTTGTTTTAACACTTCGTGATTTTTGAGTGTTAATCTTGACTTTTTAGTCAACATCGCGAGTTATTATTTATGTAAATCTAGCTTTTTTTTTATCGATACAACACTTTAGTTATCCTTTCTTAAACAGGAATTAGTACCTAGAACACCAAACATTTTTCAATACTGTGATTTTATTTTTGAGTAACATTCTTAATTTTTTACTCATTATCGCGATTTATCCTTTCAGTTTGTCAAAATGATTAATTTATAGTAAATCTTGCCACTTAAAAAAAAAATCTTTAGTTAACCATTCTTAAACTGATGAGATTAGTACGTAGAAAAAACATTTTTTAACAGTTTGTGAATTTATTTTAGTGACAATTGACTTTTTATTCACTATCATTCAATTTATCTAAAACGTTTAAATTAAATTAATTCTTAAACTGATGAGATTAGTACGCAAAGAAAAAATATCATTTTTCTAACACTTTGCGATTTTATCTGAGTGACAATCGATTTTTTTAGTCAATATTATGATTTATTCTTTCAATATATCTATATTCTTAATTTATAGTAAATCTTGTCCCTTTTTTTTTCTAAAAATCTTTTAACTTTTCTTAAAATGGTGAGATTAGTACGTAAATAAAAACATACATTTTTTTAACTGTTTGTGATTTTATTTGGGTGGCAATCGACTTTTTGATCAATATCATTATTTATTCTTTCAATTTATCAATTATTTGTCACTTTTTTCTATAAAACTATTGTCAAACAGGCTATCTTTAGGCTAGAATGCTTAAATTGCTGAATGTGTTCTTTATTTTCCGAGCTATTTCGTCAACTGTTTCTTTTCCAAGGGGAATTTTGTAAGTAAAAAAGAGAAAAATATATTTTTAGGCTTTTTTAAAATTTACAGAGTGTTTATTTATCGAAACGTTGTTACTTTCTTTCGTTTTTGAATTAGTACCACACCCGTTCACTTTCTACAGATTCAACGTAAATTATTTTCCTCACTTCTGTGTTGTTGTTTTATATTTTAATTTAAAATTTTCTTTATTTATTTCGAGGACTTCGCGAAAGTTGGGAAAGTACGTGAAATTAACAAGAAAACCTTCGTGAAATCACATATCACGAGTGAT
This sequence comes from Cimex lectularius, assembly GCF_000648675.2. Classification (NCBI taxonomy): domain Eukaryota; kingdom Metazoa; phylum Arthropoda; class Insecta; order Hemiptera; family Cimicidae; genus Cimex; species Cimex lectularius. Next base: position 57,216 of record NW_019392993.1, read on the forward strand.
AATCTTTAATTATAAAAGTTTCTCTATCTTTATCGACTCAATTTCTTTTAGGAATAATAAGAGAAGGTCAACATTTTTACAGAACAATTTAAAATTTTCTCTAAAATTTTAAGTCCAAAGTTACTCTCTCTTTTCATTTTCGAATTTCTCCGCTTTGCATAATTAATTTAGTTGATTTTTTCGTTTATTGATTTCAACGACGAGATCTCTTCCTTTGGATTTAAATGTTCAAAGTTGATTTTGGTTTATTTATATACAAAGTTGTTTGTTTGGTTTAGTACGAAACGTATCACGTTTTAAAGTCAATTAAGGACTCTTAATGGATTTATAAACAGAAAATCCTCTTGTTTACTGTTGTGTACCTTAAATAGAACTTAAATGTCTCAATTGTTTTGTAAATTGTCTATAAATCTGGAGAATCTTCATTTGAGTATAATGATCATTATTTATAAACGGTGGAAGTTAGTGATCTCCGAGATATATCTATTTTTCCTGGATTTGACTATTTTCACGATGAAATTCTTCCAAGGGTTTTGTAAATTCTATTATAAATAATAAAATTCTAATTGTTTGGACCGTAATAAATCCTGGAGATTCCCTAATTATACTTCCTTCCCCCCTTTTGTCCGTCCTTCACGTCACCTCACGGATCACGACAAATTGCGGAAAAAGGACATTGAATATTCCGAAAAGAAGACAATCTTGATGGGAATTTTTTTACAAATTTATTATTTATTTAAGTGTAATTAAATATGTTAATTCGTAGGCTTGTATTAACAATTCTACAAACATAGTGTGCAACTTTCACTGAGCCAAAGAGAAACTGTTAGAGCCGCTTTGCCCAGTGACGCGATTGGTACAAAAGAAGTCGAGAAATTCAAGCCGGACAAAATTCAATTTGTCTAAGTTTCCTTAAAGCATTTCACACACATAAAAGTAAAAACAACCCTAAAAAGTAGTTAATAAATTTTTTTGGCATGACAACCCCGGGCTATTTAGTTTGTGCACTGTCTTGGACTCACCTCTGCTCTTCTTTGATGTATCCGACCAATTTGTACTAAATGAAAACCAAACTTTCGCCACTAACGTCGGTTGTAGACTGAGGATAGTGAGGAGATAAGTATATTATGTTTATGGAACAGTGGTTGGAAGGGGAACTTGGGAATACCCGTTCCCTCATCCCCACTTTGTCGATCTGTCATAGGAAACTGGAAGACTCTTGTCCGACGGTATCCGAAAGGATCGGTCAAATTATCTCCTAGGGTTCTTTAAGCCGGATGCAAGGTGGGTGGGGGAGATATAGTGAGATAATCCGGATCTGAACATGGAAAATACATCGGGCTTTGATGAACGTCAATTCCTAGAAATTGTCTCCCTGGAGGCACCTCTTTAAATACATATCAAAGTGTTAAACCAACAACAACACAAAAAAAGCTCAGTTCAGTTACTGCCGGCTTAAGAATTTCAAAATTTTACTCACGACCTGAAGATTTATCTCAGATCCTTTGCAAGCGTCTGATTTCTTAAAATTTTTTTACAGAACAATTGTGAGAAAGTATTCTCAATAATAAAAAGTCTCCTTAAGATTTTTAAATAAAATCCATTCAAAATTGAATTCTGATACTGCCTGTTCTTCTCCCGAAAGTAAAAGATCAAATGTGCTTCTCCTCAACGACATATTTACTTAACGATGTAAACTATTATTATTAAATTACACGTAGGTTTTATAAAAAAACAAGATTATTTATATTTCAATTGATTAATCTTTATGTAAGGTATTGGTTGAGATGAAAAAGTCAGTGTCACGAGCGGGATTCGAACCCACGACTTGAGCTATCGTGACTTCGATCCAGCTCGAGTGGTAGAGCAGCGGCGTATTTAGCCGAAGGTCGTGGGTTCGAATCCCGCTCGTGACACCGACTTTTTTATGTCAACTATTACCTTACATAAAGATTAGTTAATTGAAAGATGTTATTTGGTCAATCGGACCACGAAATCTAATGGATATTGTTATTTTCTTAAATTAAATTTTCGTACAAAACTGTATATAAGACTAAAACTATAACTATATTAGACCTTTTTGTGTATATACAAAAATCAACCACTTTTGTTTTATTACTATCATCAGGGTCGACAAACTTCGATTTTAGTTCTAATGGGGAACGAATATTCACTTTTTGGAAAAGACAGTTCTACTCACAGAAATTTTAGGCAGCTATCCGGGTTTCCAGTAACAATATATGTTTTTTTCTTCTGTTGATGATGAGAATTTACTTCCCACCTCAAATCAATTCTAGGCAATTAATAGTTGGTACCTTTTACTACTATTATAGTATTCAGTGGTTACAAAGGTTCTTGACAATTAAATGAAGACATGACGTCAGGGTTGTAGTGGCGTGATTGATGCAAGCAGTTATAACAATCAATTACCCAGAAACATACTGGACACATTCATAATACAAGTGCTTTTCATTTGGTTTTGTCCCTCCTGTAAACGGTTTTTATCATGCCGTACAATGTTTAAGTAATTTATTTTTGTATAATTTTTTGGTAACTACTAAATAAACAATATTATCAATTATCTATAACTAAAATGATTTTCTTTTCTAACGAACAGAAGGTCCAAGGTCTACTGGACACTTTCATAATACAACGGCTTTTCTTTTGGTTTTGACTCTCCGGAAGAAGATTTTTTTCCGTGCCGTAAAATGTTTAAGTAATTTGTTTTGCATAATTTTTTTGTTACTACTAAATAAACATTATTATCAATTGTCTATAACAAAAATGATTTTTTTTCTAACGAACCGAATGTTCCAACGTCTACTGAACACTTTCATAATACAACTGCTTTTCTTTTGGTTTTGACTCTCCGGAAGAAGATTTTTCTCCATGCCGTAAAATGTTTAAGTAATTTGTTTTGGCATAATTTTTTTGATACTACCAAATAAACATTATTATCAATTATCTATAACTAAAATGATTTTCTTTTTTCTTCGGAAAAAGATTTTTCTTTTCTCCGGAAGAAGATTTTTTTCCATGCCGTAAAGTAATTTGTTTTAGCATAATTTTTTTGTTACTATTAAATAAACATTATTATCTATAACTAAAATGATTTTTTTTTCTAAAGAACCGAATGTTCCAACGTCTACTGAACACTTTCATAATACAACTGCTTTTCTTTCGGTTTTGACTCTCCTGAAGAAGATTTTTACCATGCCGTAAAATGTTTAAGTAATTTGTTTTGCATAATTTTTTGTTACTATTAAATAAACATTATTATCAATTATCTATAATTAAAATGATTTTTTTTCTAACGAACCGAAGGTTCTAAGGTCTACTGAACACTTTCATAGTACAACTGCTTTTCTTTCGGTTTTGACTCTCCGGAAGAAGATTTTTACCATGCTGTAAAATGTTTAAGTAATTTATTTTAGCATAATTTTTTTGTTACTACTAAATAAACATTATTATCAATTGTCTATAACTAAAATGATCTTTTTTCTAACGAACCGAATGTTCCAACGTCTACTGAACACTTTCATAATACCACTGCTTTTCTTTCGGTTTTGACTCTCCTGAAGAAGATTTTTAACATGCCGTAAAATGTTTAAGTAATTTGTTTTGCATAATTTTTTTGTTACTACTAAATAAACATTATTTTCAATTATCTCTAACTAAAATGACTTTCTTTTCTAACGAACCGAAGGTTCCAAGGTCTACTGGACACTTTCATAATACTACTGCTTTTCTTTCGGGTTTGACTCTCCGGAAGACGAACGATTTTTACCATGCAGTAAAATGTTATGTCAGTAATTTTATTTGTTTTTTGTAATCTAAATAAACATTATTATTATCAATTACCCATAAATGAAAATGATTTTCTTTTCCGACAAACCAAAGGTTCCAAGGTCTACTGGACACTTTCATAATACAACTGCTTTTCTTTCGGTTTTGACTCTCCGGAAGACGAACGATTTTTACCATGCTGTAAAATGTTACGTAAATTATTTTATATGTTATTTTGTAAACTAAATAAACATTATTATTATCAATTACCCATAAATGAAAATGATTTTCTTTTCCAACAAACCAAAGGTTCCAAATTCTACTGAACACTACTGAACATGATACAACTTCTTTTCTTTTGGTTTTGGCCCTCGGGAATAACGATATTTACCATGTCAAAATATTTATGTCATTTTTTTATATTATATTATTATTATTACTAGTACTACTACTACTACCATATGTCTTTAATATTTCATGTATTTATAGAAAGTTTACAATTTGGAAATAGGTACTATAAAACAAGAAAGACGTTCCTCGTGGTCTGAAACCGTGTGATGTCATAATAAGCTTACAGCGGTAAATTTAAAAAATTTGGAGGTTTTGGACAGAGGAGGACAGTATTTCTTCTAGGAGCGTAGAACATTTGTTAGAAAAAAAATAAAGTTTACAAAACCTTACTAAGCATTATATAAAGATTTTTCAATTTAAAACTGAATTTTCTGTTGAGAAGGAATTATTCAATTACAATTTTAATTATTCTAATAGAAAATAATAAAAAGACACTAGATGTTTGCAAGTAAAAGTACACCAATTGTTGTGCCTCGAGTTAGAGTCCGTAAACACGGTGAACTAGTGAATGCCCATGCTGGTATTTATTTATTTTAGCTGTTGATCACTTGTCACAGTCTAACCATCCTAAGTGGTTAGAATTTCCGAACGTTGAAATACATCAGGCCATGAAATTGAGTTCCGTGCAGTCTTAAATCTTCAACTGGCTGTAGCCCATGGCACACAATTCCTCTTATTTTCCATATAAAAATTGTAAAATACGCCCAGCCTTTTTACTTTGATGCAAAAAGCGAAAATTGATCATCTGACATTTTAAATTGTGGTTTCTAATCATTGAGGAATTATGTTCACTTCTGTGTACGATGTACTATCAAAAACCGAATGCCTTGTATCCTTTTACTTATAGAAATGTCTCCAAACAAATTTTTTTTAAAAACAAAGTGTTCAGAAAAACTATCTTTTTACATTGTATAGTATATTTAGAATGGCTGTTTTGGATAAAGCATTATTTATACATTAATACAATATAAAATTTATGTAATAGAGCAAATTGGAAGAGGTTCAATAATTTAAAGTAGTTTCGAACACTTTTAAAAACAAACAAATATCTCAAAAAATTGTGCAATATTTTTATCAATCCCAGTTATTGTTGCGAGAAAAAAAAGCTTCATTTCACATCATTTATACATTATTATTAAATAATTACATTGTTAAGGTTGCAGAAATTATAAAGCCCAGTGTCTTTCGCACTTCTAACATAAATGAAAAAAAGAGACAGGTTGCAGTCTGTATATATGTAAATATTCAGTCAAATATACTAGTTTTCCAGTTCCAGTGTCCAAGACCTTATACGTTATTATTATTTACAATTATAATTTACATGCCACTTGACACTTGATAGAATTTTGTATAATAATTATAAGTTATGACAATTTTATTCCTGCCAAAGCAGTTTTTCGTTGTAATTTGGAATGTCTAAGATATTTTGAGGGTATTATTTTTCTATTCGCTTTGACTTCCTTTGTTTTCCTTGGACAACAAAAGGAGGATGACTGGCGCCCAACATTTATTCCTTTCGTTTACATTTTACCACTGCCACCTAGGCACCCACAGCCAGGTGAGGTTTCGACCTAACATTTCCTAGGTTAACTGAACTCTTTGATAATATAACATCTTTTCCTTTGTTTTTGAAAAAATGTTTCTATTCAATTCGAAATGGAGAGGTAAAACCAGAATCTGGTATGTCCGCATTATAATATGAAGTTATCATTTGTATGACACGTCTACTTACGCCTTCGTACGGTAAATACCAAATTGTAGTGTCATATGTTAATTAATTATACTTTTTATCTAAGGTCTTGGTTGAGATGAAAAAGCTAGTGTCACGAGCGGGATTCGAACCCACGACCTTCGATCGCTGCTATAACCACTTGAGCTATCGTGACTTAGATCGGACACCATCTCCTTATCTCAATCTAAAACCTTTCGAATTTTCCCTCTTTTTGCAATATTTTCAAATATGTCAAACGCTTTATTATCCAGCTAGCTACAACCCAATCTGATATGCTCGTTCGTGCATTTATAATGTAAATGATACCCTCCACTTCCTCCAACGCAAGACCAATACTACAATGATTTTATGTCTTTTAGTGTCTTTTAATGATTAATGTAGCTTTGATACCAACAACGCAAAAATGAAAATTCACCATGACTATACGCGTTTCTTAAAATGAAATTTGCGTGGCTAGACGGATAACGACCACATCTCAAGCTGACTAATGACTTAATCTGGCAATGGCTTAAAATATAGCTAGGCTTTATATCCAAGGCGCATACTGTAATTATAGAGCTATGGTAAATTCTGAGGACAGATAACTCAAAAAATATAATACTGGCTAAGCATCAAATGAGGAATACCTTCTGATCATATAATGGCCAGTGATATTTCACATCCCATCAGAAATTAAATTTACGCCGAACCCAGGTTAGATTTAGGTAACTTGTCGGTCTTTTTACAATCATTCTGTCCGCAGTTTAACTTTGTCGGTTGCCGTAAAACTTAAAACCCTGAAAAATCAATGAACCAAAACCATTGACATACGCTCAACCCCATCCTTTTTTCTTCGGGCAAACAACAAAGCCAATACATCCAGCTATGTACACAAACCATAGCACCTAGACATTGAAACGCGACTATGTGGATGGTTCCAAAAATCAGGAAAGGGTTGGAGCTGCTGTCATCTGTGAAAATAAAAGTACCTATACCGCGACCAATATTGCCATCTCTCATCTTTTCGATAAGCCAGATTTTTTCAGGTTCCAAAGCTCAGTTAAGGGCCCTCGTTGATCCTTGAGGCCTTTGGCTTTTCCTCTTCCAAGAATTGGAATCTCAAGGCAAACCCTTTCGCAACGAAAGAAGACATGTCGCACTGTTTGTTCTTCCTGGCAATATCAAGCTTGTTTCTGATGCCTAAGTCTGCAGTCTCCAATCAGTAATCCTATAATTCTGGTCCTAAAAAGTCCTAGGCTTGCGATACTCCTTTGATGAAATTTTTCGCAAGCTCCTGTTCTGAAATATTTTTCCATTGGATCGAGGGCTTATCTTAATGATCGGGTATCGAGGGTAGATAGGTGTCTTGACTGAACTTACCTTACTCAATTTATCGGCTTCTTCGTAGCCCCTCTGCCTTGTTATCGAACGACTTGGGCCAAATTTATGGTTACAGTTTAGCCACTTTAACACTTTAGTCAAGCAGACTATCTCACCCTTACTCAAAGCACTCCCACTCAAGGGTCTCGTAATACTAAGACAAATTTATAATGCAACACTAGAACTATCAGCTCTCACAAAATCCTTACTCTGCGTTAAAAGTACAAGTCATAAGACCACCTCAGATATTCTTCTACAAACGTGCAGATGTAAAAAACGCGATTTTCTCCTATCAAGAAAGCTCCGCGCCTGTCATATAATCTATAAGAATATTGCTCAAGCACTTCTAAAATAGATAAAAACATGATAAACTAAGCCCGGATCCGACAAGGTAATGGCCAATCTGCTTGCGTACCTTGTTCTCCTAGAAATTGAAAAGACGTTAGCTATCTAAAACACTTCATTTTTTAGCATTTAACCTACCTGACACGGAATTAGATTTAGCGCATCCCTTCTGTCCTCGGTAATTGAACAAGTTTGCATATACCATCCTAGATTCCTGTATACTTTTGCCTGGGAGTGTTCCTCGATAGTGGAAAAGTATTTGACCAAGTGTTACTTTCAGAAATTAAAGAACAGCTTTCCTGGTGCAGCAAATGGAGATCCTCTGTTATGACCAGGGTCGACTTTAGGGCCTATAGGCGTCACCCAAATTCCTACCTTCCTTCTAAGACTAGATCGACCACTGACCATATCAAATATCTTGAATCAAAAATAAACCAGCGAAAAACCTCTTGCTATGCTACGCCGCTGCTCTACCACTTGAGCTATCGTGACCTCGATCCACTCGACACCAACCTCCCATCTCAACCACACCTTTTGAATTTTCCCTCCTTTTTACCATTTTTCGTTTTTGCCGTGGATCGAGGTCACGATAGCTCAAGTGGTAGAGCAGCGGCGTATCAAGCCGAAGATCGTGTGTTCGAATCCCGCTCGGGCCATTGACTTTTTTATCTCAACTGAAAACCTTAATTAATTGTAAGATATTAATTGGTCAAGCGGACCACAAAACTAGTGAATTTAATAATTTTAAAATGAAGTATACTTCACTAAAGCTCTCCGTGGCCGTTTCATTTGTCGCCGAGAATCAAATTGATTTATGACATTTGAAAAATGGCAAAAAGGAGGGAAGGATGGTTTCAATCCAAATAACAAAAATTCAGGCAAAATAGGCTTTTTAGATTAATTAGAAGTGCAGCAAGGTACTCCACGATTCAGTATGACCTAAAAGTCCCAACAGAACTCTTCGGTCTAAGTAATTGAATCCTCTTGCTAAAGACTCCACAACATTATTTGACATGCAACCTTAATCCACTAATAATCCAAGATTTAAATAGTGCGCCGCAGCATGACCTCGTAGCAGGTAAAAACGAAAGGCTTTTTATGCTGTTATTGCTGCAATCTTATTTGTAAAGTACAATTATTTTCATATTTATTACAATCTAGTAAAACTTATTGAACTGTAATGCATATCTGTTTTAATAGCAAGTGCGAATCTATTAATTTTGTTTCAAATTTTGTGACGCTACTGGCCAGAAAAATTAAGCAAAAGGTCCAAAAGTGACATAAAGCTGGCCATTTAAAATCATCCAAATGTGTAATCAATATCTACCTGACAATAAGGTTATTGAGGTTATGTGCATCTATTCAACTAACTGCTCAAGGAGTATCAAATTGGACTGTTGCCCAACCCTACATGGCAAACTATACGAACTTTTAATAATCAGTAACATCATGAAGTTGAATACTATAAATAGCAGTATTAACCAAGGTCTTAAGAAACCATTTGTCGATAAATTTTCTTTTTTGTTCAATTTCAATTTTTTTTGTAATTATACAATTCGTATTGTAGCGTTATCCGCAGATAATCTATAAAACGATTAAGACCCCGGAATACTGTTAAGTATGTACTAATGTCAAACCTTGAAGTGGGTTTCCGGATATGAAGGCATAAAAGGAAATGAACAGGCTGACCACCTAGCAAAAAAAAGGGTCACCCATGAGACCATAACTAAGTACTCAAGAGTGTGTGCTTAAGTTGGAGCTGGAAAAATGGGTTGAAAAAGAAAAATTCAAACACTTGACAAATACTCGAGGTGTAAGGGAAGCTAAGAGATTTACAAACATCTCAAAACGGAAGGTGAAAGAACTCCTCCCTCTCAGCAGGTAGAATTTGAGAAAAATTATCAGCCTCTACACCGGCCACTGCCCTCTTAATTATCTCTTAAGAAGATGGGCAAGGCTGAGACAGAAAAAGGCCGGCTCTGCCAGAAGGAACCAGAGACATCGGCACATATCCTTTACGAATGTAAAGTCCGTTTACTTTACGTTTACGGCCACTTCGGAAGGACATTTCTCATATCCAAGGAGATCTACGAAGAAGCACCAAGGAATATTATAAAGAACTTTCCAAGGTATGGCTATAAGTTATAGGGGTTCCATAACAGACCTGTTTGCTGTCAGAGGAAAGAATTGTATTCTGCATCAACCTCCAAAATTAAAAAAAATGTACTAGTTTGGTGCAAACTAGTGTGGTAATTTGGGTTAGATAACTATAAAGGTTATAAATGATTTTACTTTAAAAACTAAAAAAATAATTTTGGATTGACGCAAATCTAATTTGTGATAGTTCAGATGGCGCAAAGAAAGTTATATGAGACATTGAATAAACATATAACATGAAAAATAACACCCAAACACAATGGAATAATTAATTTAAAAAAATAAAAAATATTTTTGCCTTGCCCATTACTATGTTTGGGGCAAAAGGGTATAGAATCCATCCAACCATTTGAGCTGTGATTTTGTCTTTCCCAAGGCATAGTTCCTTAAGTCCTTAAGTTGCATTATATTCGACAGTAGGAAGATTTCCCCGTCTTATAATTCCTTGAGACTGCTGGTATGGCGTGTTTTGGATGAGGGCCTAGATTGCTGGGTCCAGCCAACTTACCTCGTCTTATATGTAGGGGCCATAGGCCGCTTCACAACAGCGCGTAGGTGTGGACACCATGGCACCTATACAACTTCTAACCTCTCTGCAATATAAATTATATTATTGTAACCAAACAATTATTTTAAAAATATATGTTTGATAGCCTTACACGTAATATACTCAAGCCATAATAGTTAAGTTCTCATGTACTTTAATTTTCCAATCTTCCATCAGGCAACCCGTCTCAATGCTGCTGATCTCTTGTCAATGTTTCAATACTATTTTCCTCTGTCATCATCCAACGGAATGATGTTATAATTGTGTGAAGGGTCACTGGTGTAAGGTAGAACAGGATGGGTTCTAGGTCGTTTCCCTGGGGAACGCCAGTCTTTATTTCTAAATTTCGAAGTATTCGTCTACTTGTTTTACTCGAAATGATCCCTCTGATATATAGATATATTAATTAGAAAAAGGGATACTAGAAAAATACAAGGAAAGAAAGATACGGATTATTTTCAAAAATAATTTCGTGTAAATATGGTTTTCCCTCGTTCACCAATCTAAATTAATTCTACTTTGATAAGTGGTAAGTGTTTTTTTTAAATTTTATTTTTGATAATAGTTAAATTATGTATATTTACAACTTTTATAACATTTTGTTTGTAGTTTTTTTTGTATTACTCATTTGTTGTTTCGCTTGACAATGGTTTCGAGTCCTGTTCCTGTTCGGTGGGTTTGTTGAAGACACCGAGGAAAAGTATGCTCTTGGAGGAGTGTTGGTAAATAAAGTAGATGAACGGGCGGTTGCAGTAGAATCGCTTAAATAGAGGAGCTGATCTGGGGGAGGCAAAAGCAGTTGCCGCGGCGGCTGTTGTACCTTCTTCGTCCACTGATATCTTCGATTTATGAATTGCCGAGGTGAAATGTATGTCTGATTTGCCTGTCAGAATTGAAAGATCGCTTGAGGTTTGAAAAAGATCTCCTACATTCATATTTTGTAAAACCTAAAAAAAATATCAAAATATAGTATTAAAAACAGAAGAAATACTGGAAAATGTCACTTTAAAAAAATTATTACGCTTAAGGTAAATTTAGAAAATTTATTAGATTTTAGTCCGATACTAACTTGATCCAGCGGAAGCTGCTTTTCAATGGTGAATTTTGGGATTTGGACGGCGACCGTCTGGGTTGCATTATTTTCGACGACATTTTTCAAAGTCTCGTAGGAGAGTTTGTTGATAAAATTGGAGGGACTGTATTCGCCACGACGAGGGAGCAGAATATACATGGAGAAGTCAGGATCCTTGTAAGGGAGTTCTAAGGTTTTACCCACGCCTTTCAATTCCACTATTAAAATGAATACATAAAAAAATAATTACAAAGAAAGAGAAAGGAGAAAAATATGGAGAAAAATATTACAATATTTAAATTTAGATTTTTGCCTCATCATCGTAACATTGACTGTATTGGTTTTTGACAGGTAAAAACTTTGTGTGGTGGAGCGATTCTTTTGAAATTGCTTTTCCCACATCCCTTTAAAATATGCTGCATTTACCTTTAAACAAAACCAACAAAAATTTTATATTACATTTTAAATTTTAGAGAATAAGAAGGTATTGACCGATTATTAAACAAACCAAAGCTAGTTTTGTGTCCGAATCTATCGAACCTTCTTTTAGGAAATTTTTGATCTCGTTCTTAGTTACATCGGCGACAAACTTGTTAATCGTTTCAACAGATGAGTTGGAAAAGTCTATAGTCATTAACTCTGCACTGAAATGACATCTCATGCACTCCGTGACAGTCTCTGTCTCCGAGACGTAGAACCGATTCGCCAATTCAAATATAACATCTGAAGTTTTGGAGCTTTCTTTTGTCTGCTTCGTAAGAGAAGTATTGGGGTTTTTATTTGTCTGCTTCGTAGTTTTGGAGTCTTTATTTGTCTGCTCCGTAGTTTCGGAGTCTTTATCTGTCTGCTCCGTAGTTTTGGAGTTTTTATTTGTCTGCTCCCTAATAGCTTCGTACATCTGCACTGTGTCTCGTTTGCCCTTAAAAAAACAAAAACAAAATACGTTTTTAAAAGATAAAAACTATTTTTCATTTTATTATTATTATTATTTTTTTTAACGAGGGTTCGCAACAGCAGAGGTTATATCAACCCTCGGGGTGCCGGTGTTTTTCAAAAAAATCCCATTTGAAAGTATGTCGGGTTCGAATGCAGGGCCGCTGGATTCGAACCCGGGACCTTTACCTTACAGTAATGAGCGCCGTGTCATCGCCTAAATCATTGTTGCCCTCGACGCCCCACTGAATACCTTTAAAACCGCTTAAGATTAATATGTTGCGCAAGTTCTTAATTTAACGAAAATAGTCAATACATCAAGAAAGGAGACATAAAACAATATTTGTAATCGGTCATCCAAATGTAACTATTATTGTTAGAATCATAACTTTCACAGCATATTCTAACTTTACTTTCAAGAGTTCTTAAATAATCGAATTATACAATATGATTCAGTTTGTACATACATTTAAAAAAATCTATCTGCTTATTGTAAATTTATGTATAGATGAATCGTTTCAGATCCTGGTCTAGTTCTTGATTTTGCTGTTGGACTCATATCAGCAGCATAGTTTGTCGGCCTTTTCGTTTTATATTTACCACAATGAAATTGATTTTGTACTAAATTTATATTTTATTGGATTAAAAAAGATAATTGACAAAACAAGATGAACAAGACTATTATACCGAACTACTGATGAACAAGACTATTATACCAACTAGGGTGATAGGAGACAGTGAAGATGTTCGGATCTCATAGCTCACGATATTGTTGCACAATAAATTCATGTAATACTAATTATAAAATAAAATAAATTGTCTCTAAAATACAGCAACATGCTGAGTTTTAAAATGGATTTATTTGAAATAAAAAGTGCATAAAATGAAAAACTCGTCTTTTTGAAGATGGATATTTAAATATCTGGTTTGTATCTTACTTTGTCTTTAGGGAGTCCGAGCAATTTTTCAACTGCGGCTAAAGTTGTGCCATTGGCGATGAAATAAGACAGGAGAAGAGCGTTGTAAACGCTGTACGGCGAGAAAAATAAATTCTCATTCGGCTGCTCAGTGTACGCTTGCTTGGTCATTTCTACGGAGAACTTCATCTCTCCTTCCGTGAAGTATTCATAAGCGTCCTTGAGCAATACGCTTTCCTGTGATAAGAGCTTTGTTTTTGAGCAATCATTCGTCGTTACTGACGGCAGAAATATAAGCACTGCCCATATGAATTCCTTCATCTGTAACAGGAGTATGTCACATGAATTAAAATAAATACTATCGTTTTTAAACATCCTAAAACATGTTATTAATAAAATGTCTGCCTCTGGCTTGAAAAATAGAGAAATAAACACAAAAAATATACATCGTTCAAACTATCAACACAGATAAAATTTTGCTACGGACATCATTCCGCTACAAGTATAAATCCCCGCTGGGCTAGAAATTTCCTAAAACTAATAATTTCTATTCAAATATTTGATCGGTGTGGTATGTAGATTATATGTAAACAATAAAAGTAAACGTGTATATTTAAAATTAAGCAAACAGCATAATGACATCTCAAAACTATACGATTTCACATGTTTGAACTGGTTTGAATAATCTAAAGGCTATATTCATTCAATTGAATTAATTAATTTTAGCGAGAATGTTGAAAATAGAAAGAATAATAGGGAAATTAATTTTAGTGGTTTTATTATTATTTTGATTAATTCCATTATAATTAGTGGTCTATTGACCAAATTACTTCTTTCAATTAATTAATCTTTTCATGTAAGGTTTTGGTTGAAAGGAAAAAGTGAGTGTCACGATCGGGATTCGAACCCATGACCTTCGGCTCGATACGCCGCTGCTCTAACCACATGAGCTATCGTGACTTCGATCCAGTCGGACACCAACTCGCCATCTCAACCTACGACCTTTCGAATTTTCCCTCCTTTTTGCAATTTTTCTATTATTTTTATTTATTACAAATGCATTGCACATGGTGCAAGTGGGTGATGGATTGTGCCAATAGATGACCCTTGGTTGCTGTCTACCTACAGCATTTTCTTCCTGTTCGATGATGGCCATGTTAAAACACTAGTTTTTATTTCACCAAGCAAATTTTTACACTAGCCAAATTTGCAACCATTGTGATCAAACTTTTGGTTGAAAACCGCGATAATGTCTTTTATAGCTTTAGTCTGAACATCGGTTCATTGCAACTTTTTAGCAGCTAGATTTGCTACATTGCCTGCTTTAGCAGCACTCTCAGGAACCCAGAAAATTTATCTCAATTACATGTCATGATGCCTATAGCAGCACCTTAATGCTCACAATGCGGAACATTACATACAGATTATTTTTGGTCCAATCAGTATACAGATTAATTAGTACAAGCAGATCGGCGCTATAAGTAGTTAAGATGCTGACAAAGAGGAGACAAAGAGGATAAATTGGCCAAAAAATATTGGTCAGGAATACACCTGAATACGGCATACCACTTTGCCAAAAGCGTAGATTCATTGGGTTCAATGGGTTGACAATAAGTCCTCGGACCATTGCAAAAACTAACGGTAGAACTAATAAACCTAGGACTTGATAGGACTAGAATGATAGTTATTGGCAGAGTGCGGCGATAAATACACTCGAAGGAGCAGATACAAGCAGGTGCACATACTGCCAGGAAGAAAAGAAGCAGTGTGAAGAAGCAGCAGCAATATGTGTTCTGTTGCTTCAAAGGCCTATGTAGGCTAAGATTCCCACTTTTGGGATGAGAAAAGCAAAGACTTAACAAAACTTTGTTATTTAGTAAAAAGCCTTTAGCTTAAAGAAGAGCTTCAGTCAACGATGGAGAATATACCGCGGTGCGTAAGGACGTAAAACGGCTGACTCCTTTTAATACTTAAACCTTTAAGATAGGTTGAACGAAAATCGGCACTTTTGATTTTCACAGATGACAGTAGCTCAAATCCCGTCTTGGTTTTTGGAACCATCCGTCCTACCATCCAACTTGTGGTTGTTTGCTTTTCAATAATAAGGCGCTGTGGCATATGTTCATAGCTAGGTGTATCGGTTTTGTTATGTTTTCCCAAAGAAATAAGCATTGATTTGTAACTGAATGGCAAATAATAAAACAAAAATAAGTATACACAATAAAAATTAAGAAAAAGATGATATAAGATGTCTTTTATGAAAGTTGTACTAGGGTAGAAGAGTTAAAGGTGATAGTGTGGACTTATGGAATAGCTATATCTTGAAGTAGTTGATTTCAGTAGACTGATGTTTTGAAGAAGCTTTAGAGATTTTGCTTGTCACTTCAGGCGTGAAGTCAGTGTAGCAAAGTGTTGCACATACCATGGAGTTACCGTCATCAATCTGAGGACATTAAATGGCTTGCATTTTCTTGATCTGTATTAATTGCAGGTTTTTACAATATAATAAATGCGGACGTTTCATGCGTTTATGATGTGGGCATAGAAGAAGGCTCGCTATGGGACTCATACGAGATTTAACTTATGTGAAATGAGTAAGACCGTACAAAATTTCTCTTGTGTTCTGGGGTTGAGCTTACTATTATCTTTTAGTGGGAGGTTTGCGTTTTACTTACTATACTTGCCATACTTGCCGAGCAGTGAAAGCTCAGCTTAATTCGTTCTTTGCAAATAACCACTTTTAACATATCTCTGGTTCGAGGGTTTTTCTTGTTCTCCCAAAGTCTGCTCGTCTTTTTTCGTTTTATGCGGTTTCTCAACAAATGTAGAGAAGATAATAAGGTGTGTCATAAAAATTGACTGATTTCATTTCCTTGGAAATTTTAATTCTATAGGCTTTATTTTTTTTCAAATTCAATTAGATTTGATAAAACTTTAATCTGTAGACTGTAACAGAAAAAAATGATCTCGTCTTGCCTTCAGTTTTGTCTTAGAGTTTGGTTAAACAAAATGACGATAAAATTTGAAATTTTGGTAATATTACGACATTATTGAAAACTTAAAACTTAACAACCCGGTTGGTATGTGGATGCTCTCTCTGGACGGACAGTGTACAGATGGTTCCAGAAATTTGAAGCCGGTGACGTTAACCTCGAGAGGAAAGAGGATTCTGAACAAAATTCATCATTCAATGAGGAAGCTCTGCTGGAATCTGGCGAGGCAGACCCAACGAAAAGTACTCGGGAATTGGCAACAGAGCTTGGAGTTTTCCAATCCAACATAAATCGGAATGCATAACTTGGGGAATGTGAATCGTTAAGAGTGGTTCTCTACGAGTTGACCATTGAGCAGGCACGTCGCCGAGTAGGAATTAGTCAACATCTTTTGAAAAACCCAAATATCCTTCAGTTCATCAAAAGAAGTTACTTAAGTTATCGCAGTTTTTATCGCAAGTTACTTGCGATGAAAAGTGGATATTATCGGAGAAACCCCAAGATCAAGAAATAATGGCTAGACTGCAATCAGCCTGCTCTACCAATCGTTAAACAAGGGCAATTCGACAAAAAGACAATGCTTTCTGTATTTTGGAATTACAAAGGCATAATTCATTATGAGTTCATTTTAGAAGGTCGAACTATTGATTCAAAACTTTATTGTGAGCAGTTACAATGTATGATGTTTTGACCCAGAGTTACCCAGTATTATTAAATAGAAATCGGGTTTTGTTTCAACAAGATAACGCCAAACCGCATACTTCAAGTTGCACGAAATAAAAAATGACTGAATTGGTAGGAATTGAGCTCTCCTTCATCCTGTTTACAGTCCAAACTTAGCACCTTCTGATTACCTGTTCCAGTCCATGGCTTGGTTGGAGTTGCAGAATTCTTCCGTACAAAACCCAAATAGTGCTTTATGAAGGAATCCAATATCTGGCATCGAGTTGGCAACAAACCATAGAGCACGGTATATACTTTTTATATTAAAAAATATGTCAAGATAAAATTATTTTGAAATTAGCAAAAAAAGGTAATTTTTATGACTAACTAATAATGGTAGGCTTTCCTGGTTGGAGCAGGGCTTAGATTTGTGTTTTAGTGTTAAAGTCGTAAAACCTTTTTGGTTGTTTTATGATGTAGGAAGGTACACATTTGAAAGTCGATTTACATCTCCTGCTTCCAATTTTTTTGACTTTTAAGAGGATATTGGACAAGATACTCTAGATGAAATTGAGAACTGTTCCTTTATAGAAGGAATGTAAGCAAAATCAATAATCTTTGGGTATTTATTCGACATGACTAATTTTCACTTTAAATTACAATACAGTAAATGATTTTCATTAAGAATCTTTAATTAGCTTTTGTTAAACAAATGGGTTCATTACATAAGGAAAAATTTACATTATCTTAACTCTGCTTGATTTTGTTAGGTCTAAGTAAATTGGCCATTTTAGTTTATCTAAATCCCAGAAAGTGTTTGTTTGATAAGTACTTAAAATATTTTAATTTGTTAATTTTTTTGCTACGAAAATTCCCAATTTTTTTTCATAATTCCCATATACTCACCTCTGTTGTTCTTGAAACGTACCGATCAATTTGTGCTATCTGAATTACGATTTTTTTCAACCAATGTCGATTGTAAATAAGGTAGTGTGGACATATGCATATTATGTTTATGGAAGGTCGGTTGGAAGGGGACGTCGGGAGTTATCCCCACTTAAAAAATCCGACACGAGTACAGAAAATTCTTTATCTGTATCCGAAATGATCGGACGAATCGTCTCCCAAAGATCTAAAAGCTTGGTGCTCTGATCTTACAAAAAAAAAAAAAAAAAATTGTATTTAGATAAACTGCAACTTTCATAGATATTGTAAACTGATATACTTTTATAAATATTCGTATTAAAACATACCATGTTTAAAGCCAATAAAAATAAAACTCCATTCCAGCATAACTGATTCTGCATGCTTACGAATTTCAAAATTACCCTCGTAATCGCATGAGTTATTCAAGATTCATTGCAAGCCTGCTTTATTGATTTTATCACTATCATCAGGTCTCCATAAACTTTAATTACTACATTGACTCTTATAATTTATTTTTAATGAGAAAGGGATTAATGGATAAGATGGCAGAACTCTGGAAATAGACAAGTAATAGTATTTCTATACTTTATTCGTTCAAGCTAATTTTTAACTAGTATAGTACGCAATTATTGTGTTTTATTCAATGCAAGTATAATTACTAGGTTCCTGTTTTTATAAAAAGATGTCATGACATCAGGGTTATAAGCAGGGTGAGGCAAGACTCAGGCTTTCTCAATGCCGCACTCGTCTCATCAATGAAAGTATGTTCTCCTGCGAACCAAATGTTCCAAAAATTAATAAAAAGTAAAAAAAATCTGTGTGTGTGTGTTTTGACAATCCATATTTCATCATTTCTATTAATAATTTTTGTTGATACTGATTCTATTGGATTTAAAAATTTTATGTACGTTGCGTCATGGTTGATAATAAACGGGAAAACATTTTTATTTATTCTGTTTCTGAAAGTTTGATGATCGCTTCAAAAAATTAAGTGGTAATTGAAAAGGTTATAAGCGGGGAGAGGCAGGACGTCGGATCGCTTGCTGATCTGTTATTCGTTACGGAAAATTCTTCCCTTCGTCGTTTATTGAATTTGTTTATTTCAAAATTAAATATAAATTAAGATTTTGGTCCCTTGGTTAATGTTTGTGTCTAAATACGAAAAACAAGTTTGCACAATCAAGATAAAATATTTGAAACTTTAGTATTGTTAGAGACGTTCAAATAAACAAACAGATAAACAATAATCATTTAAAAAAAGTCAACAAGTCTCCGAATTTTTTAGATTTCTCACAATCTGTTAATTCTTGATCACACTGGTCAGTCAATTATTGCTGGGTGTTTTGGCATTGAAAAATATTTTTTGAGATTATTAATATTATTGTTAGTTATTAACCGATCAAGTGACTGTCAGTCTGTCACTGGAATGGAAAAATTTAAGAATAAATCTGTTCGGATTTCGGCAGACAATACACTTTTACATACAATATACTTTTAAGTAAGGTCCAAGTGCTTTCGACAAAATCACGAAATTTTATGTTTTTGGCTCCAAACTAGTCTGGGGTGCCTAAATTGCTTAATGTCACTAGCAGAAAATGACAAGGTTAACTTGAGCGTCTAGGACGTGAACGTGTAGAAGCAACAAACTGGGACTTTAACACCCTTGGGATCAGAACCACAACTAAGTCCGAATAAATGTAGTAGAAAAATGGCCTGAGAAAGAAAATTCTAGCACTGGGCAAAAGCACCTAGAAGCAAGGTAATTCACAAATCTCTCAAAAAGGAAGACGAAGGAACTGTTCACTCTCAGCCGGCAAGATTTAAAACTGCCATCTTAACTACCATCTAAGGAAGATAGGCAAAACGAGACAAAGACATACCGACTATGTCAAGAGAAACCAGAGACATCGGCAGTTCATTGTAAATATGAGACACTGGCCTTGTCTGCCTACTTCGGTAAGCCAATTCCCATACCAGGATAAGTACACGACAAAAATGTAGTAAAAACAAATAATTTTAAATTTTAGTTAGAAAAATGTGTGGTATAGAGAAGTTTGGTATGGACGTCAAGTCATACTTACTATCAATATTTGGGTATCGTCTTGCAGCAATCCTTAATGTTTTGTTAGTCATTTGCTTTTAAACCTCTAAGATCACCAATTACATGGATATTAACATTATATTATAAAAGTTAAAAACCGAGATGATAGTTCTATTACTGCCAACGTGTATGGTGATTAGTGACCGTTAATCGATATTTATTTAGAAATCGTGAGATGCGGTCTGGTGCGATGTAGGTTTCAGAAAACCATTTTCTTTATCGTGCCAACGTTTCGATCTTTATTGAGATCATCTTCAGGGCTCAAAGTGTTTGTCTTCTGTGTATTGTGCCATTCTTGCGTGTCGTGTCGAGAGTGTGACAAACACTTCGAGCCTGAAGATGATCTCAATAAAGATTGAAACGTTGGCACGATAAAGAAAATGTTTTTCTGAAACCTACATCATCCCAGACCGCATCTCACGATTTCTAAATAAATTACAGCCAACTTTGACATTTAGTTTTGTGCATGAATGTCTTGATTTCTAAACTCGGGTGCTCGTCTTTCAAACCCTAATATAACCATCCATTGTTTAGATTTGTTACGTACGATGAAAAGTGAATTCTGTACGACCAATACGTTAAGGCTGAGGTTGTAGGGAAAGAGAAATCAACCGCATTTTATCACTTCCAAACCGACGCCGCCCAAAGAAAATCTAGCTTGCGTTTGAACGAACGTTCTCCGGCTCGGAAAATTACACGGAAAATTTTTCTCGACGAAAATTTCACGGTTGAAAGGTTGAAAAAAGACAAAGAAGGAAACAACCCTCAATGTTTGTCTTGTGTGACGTGGCTCTGTTCTAACAAACCGAAGGATTTCAAGGTTCGTTTAACAGTTAACAAAAATCAACTGTTTCATTGCGTATTTCAGCCGTCAGAAAATTTGTAGATTTAAAAGACAATTCTATTTTTAAAGGGGTTTACGAGTCGTTATATAATTTTTACAAACAAGTAACAAGGAGAGGATATGGTATGATATATTGTACATATATGATATACACAATATATATTATTATTTATATATTAATTTTTTAAATTATTATTATTACATCACAACAGCTCTAGAGCGCTACAATCAATTTTTTTGTCTTTATAAATTACCAGGGTATATAAACTACTACGGAGTAGGGTGTTGGGATGAGGGTCTAGGGTTTTATGGAGGTGTTCGTCGAATTCTTCCGGCTTTGACGATAAATGGATTTGGAAGTTTGTGTGGGCAAATTGGATACGAAGTATGGGATTAGTAAATGATTCAATAATTCAAAGGATAATTCGAAGATGGTTGACACGAGTTGTGGAGTGGAGTGACTCTGGTCAGTTGGTCACGAGTTAGTTACATTTCAGAGTTTAAAGTTAGTCACTGATCAGTGGCCTCGTCAGTGATGAGTTAGAAGTTGGATTTTGAATGTGAGAGTCGTTGGATGTAAAAATATAGAAGAGTGGGCTATGAAGGGGTGTTGGAATGAGGGTCTAGGGTTTTACGGATTTGGAAGTTTGTGTTCATAATGTCGCTGTAGTATTTTTATTAACAAACAACAAGGGGAGGATATGGACGTGTGACGACCGAGTTTAATTTTTAAAAATTATTATTATAAGTCACACCAGCGCTAGAGGGCTACAATGAAATTTTTTGCCTTTATAAATTACTAGGGTTATAACTACTAGGGACTAGGGTGTTGGGATGAGGAGACGTCTGTATCGACTTCTCCCGGTTTTGAGGATAAATGGGATTTGGAGTTTTGTGCAGATAGGTTGGGTACAATGTTGGGAGCTTAGGTAATGGTTCAAAGGATTGTGCACTAGATGGACTTGATTTTTTGGAGGGTGGAACGCTTTATTGAAAAAGATCGATTCGGTATGTCCAGGTTGGTTGCAATAATGAAGTGAATATAAATATTTTTTCTAATTATATTTCCCTCTGTGTGGAAAAGAAACCTGCCATCAATGAATGACTGTTGGATTTCTCAGGTGCCATTTGCATGAAAGTTTAGCTAGAAGCAATTTTGGCATTTAAAACTTTTTTTTGTTCAAGGCATAATCACAATTACGCGCGAAGGTCGTGTGCGGTTTTGGTTTGCATCGTTGGGCAAAGATTGGATTAAAATCGCAAAGAAAGATTATCAGGAAAAAAAAGAAAAAAAAAAGGTTGCAAATTAACGCGAAATCGCACGGATCTCCGTTCTTACGATCAAAATTGTCTCTCCTTATCCAACTATTGTTAACTTTTGAAAACCGTCTAAACTTTAGATATAGAAAAATTGACTATTTTATTCGAGTTCAGTGACCAACATAGCGGAAGACGTGACGTTTCGTAACGGCTAACTGTTCAGAAGTCATTTAAGCATGCCTCTTGCATTACCCTTGCCTCTTTTAAAAGCATTTAAAACAATTGATAAATAAATAATTACAATACATGACAATAATGAGCAATTAATTTTCTCAAGACATTAATATTTTGTCTAATGAGTGTTAATTTAGCTTTTTAAAAATTAAATTTTGTTCATTTTCACATAACATATCTAAAATAGAAAGAAGAATTTGTGATATTAAGGTCTTTTAGTTTCACAGCTTTCAAAAAATCGTTTTTAAAGGGATAGAATTAAGTCTGAAGTTAAATCTGGCGTTCCTCAGGGTTCACACTTTGGTCCACTTATGTTTTTCTCTTTATCAATGACCTTCCTTCCATTCTTCATTCTGTAAGATCATTACTATTTTCAGACGATCTAAAATCATTTTACTGCATTTCTAGAATAGAAGATTGTCTTACTCTTCAGCATTCACTAGACAATTTACATAAACGGTTCTATGAAAATAATATGTATTTAAAATTGGACGGATGCCCCGTTATCACTGATTTTCGTAATGTTACAAATATTTCTTTTCAATGATTAATCAAACTCAATAAGGCTACCCGACATTGAAGATTTAGGAATCTGGCATGGTACGAAATTAACATTCAATTTTAACATAAAAACCATTTACGAAAAGGCGTATACACTACTAGGTTTTCTTTTCTTCCCATGGCTTGACAGAAACCACTCCTCTGATCTGCCTGCATACTTTAATAGTACGACCAGTTCTATAGATGCTGTTTGGCCTCCACATACCACTATCAACATATTAATGTTATTTAAGTTACAAGCGAAATTTTTAAAATTGGTCTCCTTCCGCAACAAATCAAGTTCTTTTAAAGTTGATTCCTACCTTGCAAGATGAAATTCGTCCGATTTAATATTTGCCTTCTTACTAGTAATATTGACTCACCAGGATTGCTATCATACCTGAATTTTCACGATCCACCCACAGTAGAATTTTCTATATAATATTCTACAAACAATTTTTTGTACCAACTACACTTCTCTTTGGGGGACCGCGGTAGCCGAGTGGTTAGCATGAGAGACTCTCACGCCGCGGTCGTGGGTTCGATTCCCACCGTCGCCTCTGGCCCTTTTTTCCCGATAACCCCCAATTTGAACACACAATAATTCGTACTATGGCTAATATGCAAGATATAAGGCCAATAAAAAAAAAAAGTGCAAAAAATGCAGTATGATGCATCTGGCCAATATGCTACCCAACAGTATAGATATTAAATAATATCTCTAAAGCCAGTTTAAAGAAGGGTTAGAGAGGAACTCAAAGAACACCAATGATTAGTATACCTGGTATATAATTTCTCCTCTCTCTCTCTCCTCTCTCTCTCTCTCCCTCTCTGTATGTATGAACGTATATTGATGTATATATTGGGTTGTCCGGAAAATAATGCAGGATTTTGGTATTAAACAAAAAAAAAGAAACTAGTTACTTTAAAGCAATGTTCTTTAATCAAAATAATTTCCCATACTCTCAATACATTTCTCCCAACGTGTTGGTAACTTATTAATTCCGTCTGAGTAGAATTCAGAATTTTTAGAATTGATAAAGTCAATAAATGCATTTTCCAGTTCCGTTTGATTTTTGAATATTATGTGTTGTAAGTAGTGGTCCAGGTGTCTAAAAAAATGGTAGTCAGTAGGCGAGAGGTCCGGAGAGTAGGGTGGGTGAGGCAAAGTTTCATAGCCAAGCTCCAATAATTTTTGTGACGTTACACGTGACACATGTGGTCGAGCGTTGTCATGCAACAAAATGGGCCCTTTCCGATTGACCAAAGAGGGCTTCATTACTGCCAATTTCTGATGCATGGTATTAATTTGGTTACAGTATGATTCAGCATTAATGGTTTCGCCAGGATTTAAGAAGCTGTAGTGTATTAAACCAAATGAAGCCCACCATACCGTAACCATTACCTTTTTTTGATGAGTTGGGGGCTTTGGAAAATGTATTGGAGCTTCTCCTTTGTCGAGCCACTGTCCAGAACGTCTAGTGTTATCGTAGAGAATCCACTTTTCGTCACATGTAACAATTCTGGCCAGAAATGGGTCATTTTTGTTTCGACAAAGAAGTGATGCACAAACATCAAAGCGCTGATTTTTTTGGCGATCGTTTAATGAGTGTGGAACCCAATTTTCGAGTTTTTTCACTTTTCCAATCGCCTTGAGGTGGTCAGCGACGGTCGTTTTACTGACTTTGAGTTGCTCTGCAAGTTCTCGAACAGTTGTTTTGGGGTTTTCTTCCACCACTGATCGCAGAACATCATCATTAAGAGAGGAAGGCCTTCCACGACCTTCTTCATCTTCAAGGCTGAAATCTCCCTCCCGAAATTTTTTAAACCACCTTTGCACAGTGCACTCATTAACACAATCCTCGCCCCAGACTTGGTTAATGTTTCTAGCCGTTTGGGCTCCGCTTCGGCCGAGTTTAAACTCGTAAAAGAAAATCGTACGAAATTCTCGCTTTGACATTATAAGGATGACTGAATTATTTCCAAGTAGCGGAATGCTACAGAGGTAAACAAACAATATCATTTGGAAGAGGATTAATAAGTGTTGACATTCATACAAATGAGTAATCCTGTAAACGTAAACAGAATATTTTATATAGATTTTTTTTAATGAAAACTTAAAATCCTGCATTATTTTCCGGACAACCCAATATATGTATGCTTATATTTTTTTATTATTTATCATCGTCAATATTTGACAATGCAATGTTTTTGCGTAAATATTTCTTTGTCTTTTTTTATAGTTATTGCACTAAAATGGGCTATTTTCCGTATGTAAATAAATAGTAGTATATAAAGTATAATTTGAATTTTTGTGTGTATTTATTGAAGATGTTATACCTGCACTACGCCTGACGCGACGAATCTGATAAAAAACAACTAGATAAAGGCAAATCAATATTGAAAGTTATCTCTCATGTTTACCCATATTAAAACAGTTCATTATTGCTGTAAATAACATAGATATAATAGATACCAAAAATTTGAAGGAGGACAAAAACAAAATTTCCGAAGACTTTCTTGATTAGAGACAATAAACGTTCATTTTGTGAGATTTAGTAAATTTTTTCACATTTACGTTCATGTTTAAATGAGTACGCAATATTTTAATGAAGATTTTTTTTACGAAGTGTAATAATTTCTTGTGAAATCTACAAAGGAAAATTCACCGAATGGATAATTTCTTCAGATGACTCTGCGAATGTAGAAGTTGTCCTTGGGATGAATTGCCGATTCATCTGTATGTGCGGCGAGTAAGTTGAAAAAATATTTGAAAAAAAGGCTTAGTAAGCACCATTTTGGGAGTTTAAGAATCCTTGAAATTCAAAAAGAATTTTGGATTTGAGCCAGTTTCTAGTAAGACGTTCAAGTCGATTTTTATTTCAAAATATACTAAACAAATGTATCACTCAGATTTATCATTCAAACGTTTGTAACATTAAAATGTTAGTTAACACCCCTATAATAAAGGACAGGCAGCATTTCCGTCGTTGCAAAATAAGACAAAGCTGTTCACTGTCACCTCAGCTGGTAAAATTTACATTTTTCATTATTTGCTGTTACACATTTTTGCTTCTACGAATATTGTTCACGTTCACAGTTGATTAAACAATATTTTCTTACTATTAACACCACAAATTGATTCCCTAGTAGAGCAATGAAAAAACAAACAAAACAGCATGATTTTGAAATGGTCACACAGATTTGTTAAGAAAAATAAGGCAAGGAAAAACGTGTGTGTGTGTGTGTGGGAAAGTCAGCTATGCATGGAAGTTTAGAAAGCAATTTGGTTATTCTCGATCATTGCGGTCCGCCTATTACCGCTTTATTTCCTATCCAGTTTCCCTTTCCTTGATAAAATTTATCATGCGTGATTGATAACATTCTCACTTAAAACAGGAAGATTCAAGTAAGAACAGGCCGACCAGGATGGATGGACGGTCAATTACACGGGCAACATCAGTTTGACTTTATTTTAGTGTCTTTTTGGTTTCAGTCGTCTTTAACAAACTTTTAATTTTCACGAATGGCATGAAAATGTATAGTAATGTGTCATTCCATTCAAAATAGAAGACCACAGTCCCTTCCTTAAGAAACGAGCTAAAAATCAATAGTACATCATAGAAAAAAAAGCTCAGACTCAACAGCTTACTACATGGAACATTCATTCTGCTTGTCAACAACCATTTTGTCTGGAGCAAGCTCAGACTTAATCGTCCTTCCATAAGGAACACACGCACAATCAATAGCCCTTTCTTCTGGAACAAGCTCGGAGTCAATATCTCTTCGATATCACATAAGTAAATTACACTCCATATGGAACGTGCTCAGAGAAAAAAAAAAAACAAAAAACAAAAATTAGACATTTTGTCTGTAACAAACTCCACGTAATTTTTATTCCATTAGGAACAAGCAGAAAGTCAATAGTCCTTCGTCTGTACAAGCAGGAAAAAAGTGGGCGTTCATTACGGAACAAATCTCTTTGAGTCAATAACACATTCATAAGGACAAGCTCCGAGTCAATAGTCCTTTCGTATCAAATAAGTTTATGGTCAATTGCACTTCCTTATGAAACAACTGCAGAGTAAATATTCAATTCGTGTGGAACAAGCAGGAAGCAAGTGGCCGTTCATTATGGAATAAGTCTCTTTGAGTCAATAATACCTTCATAAGGACAAGCTCCGAGTCAATAGTGTTTTCGTATCAAATAAGTTTAGAGTCAATTGCACTTCCATATGGAACAAGCACAGAGTAAATATTCATTTCGTCAGGAACGAACTTAAAGGAATTGATTTTTCAAAAATAACAAGCTAAAAGTCTATAAACCATTCATATCAAATATGTTTAGAGTCAATTACATTCCATATGGAATAAGCTCACAGTCAATAAACTTTCCTAAAAAAACCAACAAACAGTATACCTTTCGTCTGTAACAAACTTCACACAATTGTGATTCCATTAGGAACAAGCACAGAGTCAATAGTCATTGAAACAAGCAGGAAGCAAGTGGCCGTTCATTATGGAACAAGTCTCATTGAGTCAATAACACCTTCATAAGAACAAGCCCAGAGTCAATAGACTTTTCTTATCAAATAAGTTTAGAGTCAATTGCACTTCCATATGGAACAAGCACAGAGTAAATATTCATTTCGTCAGGAACGAACTTAAAGGAATTGATTTTTCAAAAATAACAAGCTAAAAGTCAATAGACCATTCATATCAAATAAGGTTAGAGTCAATTACATTCCATATGGAATAAGCTCACAGTTAATAAACCTTCCTAAAAAAACCAACAAACAGTATACCTTTCGTCTGTAACAAACTTCACATAAATCTTATTGCATTAGGAACAAGCACACAGTCAACGGTCCTTTCGTCTGAAACAAGCAGGAAGCACGAGGCCGTTCATTATGGAATTAAAATAACACTTCATAAGGACAAGCTCCGAGTCAATAGTCTTTTCGTATCAAATAAGTTTAGAGTCAATTGCACTTCCATACGGAACAATCTGGGAGTAAATATTCATTTAGTCAGGAAAAAACTTAAAGGAATTGACTTTTCTCAAATAATAAGCTAGAAGTCTATAGACCATTCATATCAAATAAGGTTAGAGTCAATTACTCTTCCTTATGAAACATAGCTTTTGCCTGTAACAAATCTCTATGTAATTGATCATCCATAAGGAAGAAGCTTAGAGTCAGTACTCCTTCCATATCCAATAAGTTTAGAGTAAATTGTTTTCCTTAAGGAACTAGCAGAGTCCCTTCCTTGGTCAATATAGTTTTAATAGATGTAAAAGATCCTCCCATCCAGGATAGGGAGACCAAAATGATCGGCAGCCTAAATTTCAGGTCCATCACTCCGCAGACTACAAGCATCTCACTATTAATGTGAATCGTCCAAATATTGAGTCAACACCTTTTTGTAAAAAAGAGTCAAAAACGCCCTTCCATAAGGAGAAACTGAAAAGTTAATAGTCCTTACGTACGGGTCAAGGCCAAGGCCAATTGCCGTTTCGACGATGGGAACAATCTTCCGAGTCAATATGGCCGGATAATCAGAATGTTTTTCTTGACATCTGATGACTACAATCCCATAAAGGGCGAAATAAATACAAATAAAATTCTGGCTTAGGTTTTCCAGTAATTACGCCACGCGGAGTACTCAATGGCAATCAGATCAAGGTTTATCATGAAGGCTGGTGTAGAATACTGACATGAAAGTATAATCTCTAAAGTATAATAGTAAATAAAACAAGAAAAAGAAACTAGGGTTAACAATATTAACCTTTGCAATAGTTTTTATGGAGCTCAAGCAAAAAGTGACAAGATTCTATTATTAACATTCAAACACTAGATAAATCGTTGAAAAACCCATGATCAATTGTTCGTAGTTTGTAGTATTTAATATTCACTTAATATTTAACTAATGTTTTTACTTTGTAATTTTAATTATATTTTCGTGCATTTTAACTGTTTAAAATGCTATATGTTTAATGTAATTTAACTTTTGTCAACATCATCCAGGTAAAGGTCGTTCAGGAGTGTTAAATGAATCAGCCCTGAAGAGAAGCAATCGAGCCATGTTTGTTTTAAAAATTTCTACAAAAGAAAGTCTTGGAAGTGAATCGTTATCCGACTGATTGGTTCATTGATTAAACACATATATTTTTTGTGTATTTGTTTCTATTTCATAAGTTTAAGCTTTTGTGTTTTGTTGTGAATGATTCGACTATTTGAAGAAAAGCTAAACCCTTCTTCCCGTTCGATCCGTGAGTACTCGACTCAATGTCGATCACGTACGAGAAGGGAAGCCCAAGAAAATGAAAGTTGACTCCTTTTGAACGAGAAGTACCAGTTTGGGCCTTTCTAATTCATTGTGGGAGAACGTTGAGTCAGTCTGAATGACGTCCTTCGTGGCGTCATCGGACTCTCCTTTCCTTCTAGAATCTCTTCTACGTCCGATTGCAGCTAGCTTCCTTTTATGATAAAAGAAAAGATAAGAAGAAAATCATACTTTTCTTTCTCATCTTAACGGTAAATTTTGGCAAAACTAACATTGTGTGAGAGTGTTACTGGGGGAAATAACAACAAACATTAAAAACACCCACGGTATTAAGCTAACGTCTACCCAAATACAAGAAACTATAAAAAAAACTCTCATCATGAAGTCTGCCTACAAACCACCTACACCAGCAAAAGAAGAATCTTCCGGTGGAACGACAAACTGGTGGCACTAAGAAAGAAAACTCGCAAACTTTGAAATAGAGCGAGAAAAACATGGAATACTGAAGAATACATTAAAACCCTAACAGAATACAATAGGGAAATCAAAAAGGCAAAACAAGAATCGTGGAATATTCCAAAGAAGTTAAAAACATCACTGAAGCAAGTGGATTCCACAAAATCCTTGCCATAGACCTGGCATAAACCCCATTGGAACTCTAAAAAAGCCAGATAGAAAACACAAGCAATCCGGAAAGGAAACAATAGAAATGCTAATAAGTACACACCTTCGAGAATCAAAAATTATTAACAACCTGGAACAGGACAACAACAAAAACAAACAAACAAACATTAGGAATAGTAAACACCTATGGAAGCATTGACAACTTTAGCCCATTCAAATCGCCAGGCACAGACGGGACCCAGTACTCGTGGGAAAAATAACAACATTCCTTCTACTTTAAAAATAAACTGAAACTGCCCGGCAATGGGATACATCCCAAGCGCATGGAGAACGGTAAAAGTAGTCTTTATTTCGAAGGCCGCACGGAAAAACTGCACAGATGAAAAATCATCAGTCTAACATCTTTTCTACTCAAAACACTCGAATGGTAGTTGAAAAACCAAGGAGTCCAAAAAATGCAAGGAGCAGGTCTCTAAAAGAAAAACCTCTTATCAACATGCCTACCAGAAAGTAAAATCGTATGAACTTCGATCTTGCAAGCGGAAATACTTCCCGCCAATACTTGTGAGAAAATCTTAAAAGAGGTTATACTGGCAAAACATCCTATAAGATCGTTTAGCCAAGCAGGTATTAAAGTGTAGGGTGTAAAAAAATCACACCGAGACTAATCAGATAATGAATCCAAAATCTCCATAAGTGGGGAAACACAAAATCTAAAATTTCGGGTAACGAAAAAGCAGACCCTCTGGCCAAAGAAGGATCTACAAGAACATACGTAGGCCCAGAACCTATGCTTGTGGTAACAAAAACAAAAAGAGAAGTGGATTAATTCTAGGGGCGCTAGACACAGTAAACGCATGATAAATCAACTCCCGCTAAGACTGGCAAACTCACGCTGTAGTTGGAGAGAGTGTAGGAAGTGTCCTTTAAGGAATGATAAAAGTGATAGTGATAGGAGTGAATAACAGATCGCTGACATCTGAGAAAACATCCACCTAACAAGGCATATTCAACGATGACCCCATTTTACAGATTATGCTATGAGGGGGAAGGAATATCATATTCCAATGCGAAGCTTAGGAGACATAACCTAGGATACAAAAAAGAAAAGGAAAACACCCAAGTAATGAAATTGTAACAGCGACAGTAATTGACCTAATACTTCTGAAAAGAAGGATTGAGTCGATCGCACTAAACTAGGAAACTAGAAAGCCAGAGAGATGCAGTGTCTGGGATGCACAAACCCCGCTTCCTAGCATCCATCTCTATCATCATCATCATCAACTCTTCTTATTTCAATTTTTCAAATATCTCGATGGTTTTAATTAAAAACCCACTAACTATGACAAAAGCTGATGGGCTAATTAAATAGCCTTGGAGCAGTTCCAAGGCAAAAGGGCCAAAGACAGATTTTGTGATCGTTCCTTTTTTTTTAAAATGGTTTATTGATTTAAATAAATTTGATTAAATATTGAAATTTATAGGACGTCAATAGAAACAGAAACTAGCCAAATTATCCTATTTATTGATAGTCCCTGACAACTTTGGTCTGCTGAGGTCACTGTGTCCTACCCATATTTTTTAAAATTTTACTTCTCGTTATAAAATCTATTTCTGACGAGTGGGAGAAAAGCCGATGATTTCTGCGGGATGTTGTTTTCAACTTTGAGTATGAGATAGGAGATGAATTTTTGAAGAAGAAACCTGAAAGAAATGTCCCAGTTCTGTTATGGAAATCTACCGTAATTGAAATTGTTACGGATCGTTTAATATTAATTTATTCCCGTAACCATGAGGGTTGGTTAATATACACTTACCATTTAGGTAGTACTCAATGACTGCAAAATTAGCACAAGATGAATAAGGGTAGAAATAGAAAGAAATACCTGAATTGGTCGTAGATATTAATTTATAATAATTGTCAACGCTATGGAATTGTCCATTATCAATAAATGGTACAATAACCAAGGGAAAATATTTCCAATCATTTAGTGATTTTTCGGCTGTTTTGGGAATCTTCCTTTTCAAAAAATTAAAGAAATTTTGTACGATTATTTGGGTTGATTGATTGTATTTCTTTTTCCACCACTCTCTCCCCTCCCTTATTCTTCCCCATATTTTTGATTAGTTTATTGATCTATTTATTTTTTTTTTACAAGGGTTCGCAACAGCAGAGGTTATATCAACCCTCGGAGTGCCGGTGTTTTTCAAAAAAGCCCATTGTAAGTATGTCGAGTTCGAATGCAGGGCCACTGGATTCGAACCCGGGACCTTTACCTTACAGTGATGAGCGCCGTGTCAACGCCTAAACCGTTGCGGCCACCGACGCCCCAATATTGATCTATTCTGTGTCAATCTATCTGTTTGTCGGTATTACTATCTCTCTATCTCACACTCACACACTCTCTCTCTTTCTCTTTTTCACTCTTACCCATGTTTTACATATCTGCCTGGTTCTCTCTCATTCTCTCTTTCTACTGTTCCTTAAGAGATTCTCAAAAAATAATCATCGTAATTTCTCTCTTTATTTCCTGTTTCGATCTATCTGCATCTTACTCTTTCATTATTTCATACATTTACCTATTTCTCCCTATATACTATTTATATATACTATCTATTACTATTTATTTATCTATCTCACACTATTTTCTCTGTATTTCTCTCTCTACTCTCTCTCTCTCTCTCTCTCTCTCTCTCTCTCTCTCTCTCTCTCACACACACACACATTCTTACGCTTACTTCATTTTTATCCCTGTTTGTTTACTCTCAACCTCTCATTTTAATGTCTCTACATACCTATTCATATCTTTATATCTTCCATCTACCTATATTTAATATAATTGCATCCATCTCCTTATCTGCTCCCCCTGCTTATAAATGTTGTGTGAGGTTTTTTCAAGGATTTAAGCAATTTTAGTAGCACTGATCCAACATTACCTCTCCAGTTTTTTCAAGAGACTACTACAAGGCTGATCCCTCAGCCCAAGTACATTTGCCTTATCTTAAACACTATAGTTTACTATGTTCATCGTTTGTTTTTTGAAATTCGATTCTCTTTGGAATAGAACACTGTAACAAAGCTTGGTCGTTTTCAATCATCAATCTTGCTGAATGGTGTATCCACATATTCTGACAAATCAAACCAGCGAGGCTGGACTGACCAAAATGAACGGAAACGACCAAGCAACACGTTATCACCCCACAAAAAGGCACAGTATGATCTAGGTTAGATATATTGTTCTTTTTTTAAGCATAAGGTATTATAAAGACTCGTTCACAATTAAAAAAATGATTTTGGTCAAACTTGACAAATTCCTGAAGTCAAAAGGGTAAAGACAAACTGTAGGGCCTTTTCCAGCCAACCTGCGAATTTAACAATGTTCAAAACTTAAATCGGGCAGGTTTTAACAGCAGGAATTTGAAAAATTCATCCGCCGTGAGGACAAATTTCAATTCCGCTTGGTTTAAGAAATGCGACGCAGTCGTTGCAATGACTCAATTCTCCCCGACCTCGATTTCACCTATTGCCATATCGATGATATCCTAATAGTAACTCACAGTGCGAATATAATCAGAAGAATAAAAATGCACGACTTTGGATAGAAATTTATGTAAAAAAATATGCATTTTTTACAGTATGCAATTTTGCGAGGACAGTGGGAAAATTGAACCGTTAAGACGTATTTTCAGGTTCTGCTCCGGTGAACGAGCTTTGGATAACAACGATAAAAGCCCATCCGACTTATCTTCATAGTTAACCAACCCCCAACACGTGGCCCAACTGTCCAACTGGCTTTTTCAGCTCTTTTCCGGCAGCAAAATAAATCTGAAAATACTGATTGTGCGGTTGTTCATTTTTGACAGACGATCATTTTTCTTCAAACTCACTCTAATATAAATTAATAATGTAAAATCCAACGTTATAACGAGCCAGTTGAAATGAATCGTGTCAAAAGGTTTTTCAAATACAATATCGAAACTAGATTCAATATTGTAAGTAGATTTTCATGCTTGTTAACCTTGAACTTTATTAAAAATAGTTTCAAAGTCCTGATGAAGAGGATTGTATTTCTCGAAAGCTTGACGAAGAAATTTGCTTATCCCTGATTTTTAATATAAAATTATAATATTGTTGAAATCAATTAGGTTAAGATGGTTTTTGATTTTGGGCTTTTAAGTTTTTTTTTTCATTCTACTCTATAATTGTACTAAATATGTACAGACAAAGAAATACATGTATACATATGATGAAAATAAAAGGAAAAATACTCGGTTTACATTATTTTCTGGAGCTGTCAGACGGACTGATTCAAAATGTTTCGGTCGTTTTCTTTGCCTCGTGTCTTACATGGTATGAAGTAAGACTAGATTGTTCTCTTTTTCTTGTTTTGATTGTTCTTCCATTCATCATCCATCCGTTTCGTATTCCCCTTTGTCAAGTTTTCAATGGGGTGAAAGTTGTCAGTGAAAGTGAGTTTATTTGGGAGTTTGAACGGGCGTAAATGAATTTTTTATTTTCCCGATGATTTGTTCTTGCATTTATCTCGCTTGGATACTGTTTTTCATTGTTATTTGAATTAATTCTTAATCTGTTTGATTTCTTGTGAATATCATAAAATTAACGTTGATTATCGATGGAAAATCTTACTTTTTGGCTTTTTTGACCGTATTAATGAGATACCAGTTTTTTTCTAATTATTTAAGTTTCGTTAATGAACATTATTTAAGTGCAGTCAATTCTTTATTAAACTGCCGTCAAATTAGATTTATTTCGTTTGGGTTAATCGGCCTTGGGTCTACCCACGATTCCAGTTACCGACGCCCGGGCACGGATGGCCCTACCACAAAGGATAAAAAAGCTCAATCGCTTCAGGGATTTCAACCTTGGTAATTCCGACCCGGTACTGGATGCTGCGGTAATCTGCGAATACACGGTCTTGTTTTCTTTTAAATGGCACTCTCGTGGAATTTGCGGTTGAAAATTGTTTCGTTCCTACGATCTATCATTCTGTAACGGAAATAATACAATAACACACTGTTAACCTTAACCTTGCCAAAATATTAATCAATTTTATACAATTTTTATATAGAATTTAAATATACAAATAACAAAAGTTCACTTGTACAGACAAAAGATTGATTTTACTTGACCATCTTGGTCCGCTTAGCCCCGCTCTTTACTAGATAAACTGGAATGACGTTAATTGTTGTCATACATTCATATTTTTTAAAACTGTGCGGTGATTAGTGACCGTTAATCGATATTTATTTAGAAATCGTGAGATGCGGTCTGGTGTGATGTAGGTTTCAGAAAAACATTTTCTTTATCGTGCCAACGTTNAGATGATCTCAATAAAGATCGAAACGTTGGCACGATAAAGAAAATATTTTTCTGAAACCTACATCACACCAGACCGCATCTCACGATTTCTAAATAAATATTTTTTAAAACTGTTCTATTCATTCACATTTTGATAAGAAGATTAAATTTTTATTTGTTTAACCAATTGTTTTTACAAATGGAGTTCATGTTATTTTAAACAGAAGAATTATGTACAACTAGATATACAATTTTGAAAATGCTAGAAAAAGTTGCATTATATATACTGTCTTTTTCTAGCATTTTCAAAATTGTAAATATACATGTACATACTTTACGTATATACAGGGTGATTGGCGAAAAGTGTCGAAAATTTCAGGAGGGGTTTTTATTCAATGCCTAACAAACAACTTCCTATAAACCCCTGTACAAATCTCAACGGTAAAGAAGTAATTTCAGGTTTTGGTTTTTTTAATTTTTCTACTTAGGTCCGCTAAATTGCTTATAAACTTCAGGATTACTGACTGTAGAAAAATCTGGTTTGTGCCACCTGAAAGAACGTTAGATTTGCAAGAAAACTTATTTACATAGCAGTATTGATGGAAAAGTTCTGAACGAAAAATTCAGAAAAAAACAAAAATGTCGAAATTTGTAATTTTTTTTAAAATGTTGGATTGATAACTGTTAATAACTCCTGGAGCTTTGCAAATTCCCTCACAAGTTCCGCAATCCATTAGCTTCCAACGGTATACCCAACTTTTTGGATTGCGCTTCTAGAAGGCCCAAAAATTTTGCATTAAAAAAAACGTGTTGATGAAGGGGGGCACGCTCAATTTTTCCAGTGTGGCTCTTGAGTTTGTGTCAGTTTTTTATAGTTCTATTCAATCAATTTGGTTGAACCTCAGGTTGGTATATATATATAATACATATACATGAAACAATAGGCAGTACACTTATGGACAAATTTAACGCACAAACCAATTTAATTAGTTTAAATTAGTTACAGGTAATTAGGAGCTATCCAAAATAAACAGTAAATAATGGTTTTATATTGATTAATCCCATTTGCACAAAAAGTAGCCCTCCCATTTTGCAACGCTTAAAGATCGCTTTCAGTTAATCTTTTTTCTTCATTGATTTCTTTTCATATTAGTCTTTTTTTTAAGTTTTTCAATGGTTCCTGCCAAGCATTTGAGTAAGTATGACAGTGGCAGAGTCATAGCATTAATACAGGAAGTCGCCAGGAGTATAAATCACTGTAGGAAGGGTTCTTTGGCACTTCAGACAGGGCTTCAAGCTGCGAGAATCAATGCCGGTCGTTTGTGGTTTGATTAAATCAAACGTGTGTGATGTACAATAGAATTAAATGTTTGGTTAATCGGAAGAAGGTCATAAAACATCCCTATTCCAATCGCACCAAATTACCATTATTACTTTCTTAGGATGTAATCGGGCTTTTGGTGTTGTTAACGGTGGGTCGTTGCGTTTTCTCCAGGGTTTTCTTCTCTGAACGTTTTTATAAAAGGCCAACTTTTTATCCTCAGCTATCTATTTTTTTAATAACTGCGATTTAGTAGGAAACTGCAAATGGAGATCAAATAAATTCTTCTCACTCAGTATGTGAGGAATAGACCAGAGCACTTTGCGGCTTCAAAATCAAAATTTTCGTCTCTTAACAGAGCAAACTATTTAAAGAAAATTCTCATAAAACGTCATCACCATATAAAACATAAATTTTCTAGCAGTATGTGCTGAGGTTTTTCCCTTTGCTGTAATAAAAACCCATTAAACTGTGGGTAAGAACTATCTTTTAAAGAGATTAAACAATATACTCACCCCACCATTTCTAATAAATTTCAATTTTCTTTTAAACAACCACATTGGGACTAAACGTTCGATTCGTGACAGGTGAGAATTTGAAAGAAAAAGATGTATTAAAACAAGAACAACATAGCTGGCGTCAATGAGTCCTACATGATGTCATCCTTTCAACCTTGGGCAAACAACCTGCACAAGTAATGATTATTTAAGTTATAGATAAAATTTGCTTAATTGAAGTCAATAGATCATTTGGAAAGTGGCCGCGCGTGGCATGGTATAGTTACGAAACAAAGTCCTCGTTTATAAATATGAATCATCGAAACTCGTTTGAACTGTGACAAATTGTTTTAACTTCTAATAGAACTCTCAAAGAAAAGTTTTTGAATTTTAAATAGAACATTCACAAAGATACTTGTAAACGGATTGACGTAGAACTCGGTCAGTTTTCCCCCGGACGAAATGACCTAGCGGCTAATAATGTATGGTCCTCCACAAGCTGCTGAGACAAAAGAGCAAAAACGTCAAAACGAAGTGGAACGAGGACGTCGTGTAACAAAAGAATACAGTCAAGGATGAGGAAATAGGCGACGGACTCATTACATTAAAAAAAATTTAATTTGGCTAATTTGCCTAATTTGACGACGATGTTATCCATATGAAACATCCATTGGCTTGATCTGGAACAAAAAAATATTAAAAACACACGCCTGAGTGAGTTTCCTTTTTGTGTAAGAACGTACCAAAAATTCAACAATAATTTATAAATTTATTCTCTATCAGAATTTTAAAACGTATTCGCATTTTCGATCTTGATGATTAAACATATTTGTGAACATGATTCTGAATATAATAATTATAAAACATCTGTATTTATCTTAAAACATATTTATAATTTATATAAATAATTTTTTATTATAATTTGATTACTGATTAATAATGTAAGTTCAAATCTGCACATGTAAGTACAATGTACACACATGTACAGAGTTGAGCAGCACATCAGCAATTTTTATGAAAATTAAGATTTACTATAAATTAACGCCTGGCCTCAAGAATCACCCTTGACGGGTGTGGTAATCCAGGGTCAGACCTCGATCTTATCCATCCAGCCACTGAGTTGAACTCCGGGTGCTGTCAACAGCTAGATCAATCAATTTCTAAATCTAAACCCATTCACACTCTCACTTATTCTTGAATACGTTCTTTACTATTTACATGCCATTCACTCAATTAGGATGGTGGAGTACTCGATATTCCTCCATCACCTTTTACATCTATTATATTTTAATTAAGATAAAACATCAAGAGCCCATCGTCGTTTTAAACAAGGATTGTAAGGGTGAGACTTTGAGGAAAGAGTTAGCCACCAGCCGGTGGGTTAGGGTGGAAGGATAGTTTAGAGTGAAATTGAAGAAGTGTGTTTGGATGAGATCTTTCACAGAAGGGATTTTAAGATCTTTATGGATCGTTTGATTGGTGACATAGAAGGGAGCAGTAAGGATATGGCAGAGAACTTTAGATTGAAAAGATTGAATTCATTAGATGTTGGATGATTTGGCTGAGCACCCTCCCCCAGTTCAACTCCATAAGTCCCAATAGGTCTAATGAGTGTTTTGAAAGTGGTTAGTTGTTGATGTAGCAGCCAAATGCCTAGTGTTGATTTGGTCCCAGTATGTGTTTGAGTAGACCAAATCTCTTGTTATGTTCTTGTCGTTTTAATCTTGTATATGGAATCTATGTAAGTCTGCTATCTAAGTAAAGCCTTGGGTTGATGGTGGTATATTATCTTATTAATCTGCACTAGTGGACAGGTTTGACATTTGAGCATAATCGTAACTTGTTGGCTTTTTGCTTGTTCAACCTGATCTGCCACTGATTGCATCAGTTGGTAATGAGATTAAGACGTTGCTGGATTGTTTATTAGGCCATTATATAACTAACCTAATTGAAGGTCGGCGGAGTATTCAATAATTCCACCATAGTCCTCTTACACTACACATTCACGCGAATAAATACATTCACTGTCAACATATGCTAGGTATCTTTTCTTTTAATATTTTGTTTTCCACAATCAGGTTGGATCAGAGCACCCCTACATTGCCTTAAGGAAGATAGACAATGGGTTGATGGATCCATAAAGAAATATAGATGTCTATGTAGAAAGATTGAATGATATATCAATAAAAAAAATATAAATAAACAATAGTATAGACCTAACAAAAAAGCTTCTACAGAGAAAAGTCTGCCTGATGAGGGAGACGGACAGAGTGTCAAAATGCATCGTAATTCTTTTTTAAATAAAGAATTATAAGAAAATAAGTTGTATAACGTATTATACTGTATTGTAAGTTGTTCTAAATTAATGGGTCTAAAATACAAGAAGGTTCAAGGGCAGGAGTGTTCAGTCCTGAAACCGAACAATCAGAACCTATCGAAAAATACACTGTATCTTCCAGGCTGAAGTCCATGCAATTGAGAGATGTAGTCAGTTCAATTTGAATAAAGAATGTAGCTATAATGACAGATAGCCAAGCAGCCATGAAATCATTAAGCTCCAACATCATTAGCACAAAGATGGTGCTGAATTGCAAAACTAAACAGTTTAGGTAGCAAAATAAAGTTACTCTCTACTGGGTCCCAGGACATGTGGGAGTAGAGGGCAATTAGAGAGTGGACACCCTTGCAAGGAAAGAGGCTAATGATAGGTCCTGAGCTCTTCTTTGCAATAAGAATTCATACTGTCCATGAGTACCTTAAACAAAAGGAATTGAAAATGTGGAAATAGTGTAATTCATTCATTGAGCACAAAAAATTCAAGAACCTACTAACTTACCTATCAAATTGTGGCTCTACAACAGCAGCATCGGTCAATGACCTAAAACTTCTGAGTTGATCGCACTGAACTAGGAAGGTACAATAAGGCAGAAGGCTGCAGTGCTTGGGGAGCAGAAACCCCACTTTCTAGCATACACCTTGATCAACTTGATCTACTTGAACATGAACTCTTCTCCTTTCAATTTTTCAAATATCTCAATAATTTTAATTTCCTTTTGTGTTTTCACTATATACTCGTTTGTGTATAAATGTTCAAAAATAGGAGATTTTGTAATGTACTTTTGAATAAATATTTGCAACATAAGCCAATATTTGTATTATTACCAACCTTCATCTTGTTTAATTTGTTTTTAATTGAGTCCCAGAATAATGAAACAGCATAAATAATGATTTGACATTACTAAATAAAACTAAAAGTTCTCCTTGAAGATTCACAAACCTGCCATTGCTGACGGCGAAATGTCGAAACACTTCAGATGTTTCGACACAGCGAGGATGGACAGATTACAATGTTCGGAAACTAAAATAGAAGATTGTGTACAGAGAAATAAAATCTGCTTTTCACTTTTTGAAGGCTGTATAAAAAACGGTATGCATTATTTTCCAAACCAGTTAATGGTTAGCATATTAACTCTTCATCAATGAAATAAATAATGTTTAACTAGAATTGTGATTGTGAAATATTTCTAAATGTTCAATCATACTATTATTATTGACAATAGGGTAATGTATTAAGTCATTATCATCTAGTTGGCTTAAAAATGCACACTATGTATTATTATAGAATTAACGATTTAAAAAATAATTTAAATTTTTTTAAATTATGTCATTCTTTTCATGTTCTAAAATTTGTCATTTGCATTGGTAGTTTTCATTTGGCAAAAATATACATATTATTCTTATCAAATACAAATTTATACTGTATATGCTGCTTTACTTAATCCCAGAAAAATGAATTAAGAAGATACAATTGACCAAATAGTTTGATCTAACAATTCAAATGAAATATCATAATTGGAGTAAGGTTAAAAATGGAAAATTATTTAAAATTGTGTCTTTCCACCCATTCCAGACTTTTTATATTATATTATTTGATTTTTTCTCAGGCAAAATATTGATTTATATGCGAAATAATTGATCAATGGAGAAGTTATGTCCTTATTACTCAAAAGATCGAGTCTATTAAACTGAACTTAGTAACTAGGAAAAGTCCAATAAAGCCACAAGGCTGCAGGGCTTGGGAATAACAAACCCTAGCTTCCTGGTATCTTGTCATCATCATCATCATTATGCTGCGGGAGAATGGCCTCAACCAAGCCAGGTTGACTGCTGATATATGTTCACAAATTTGGATATTCTTTATGGTAGGTATTTTTCTACTTATTTTCAGAGATTTCCAAGCAATAAATGCAGTTTTTCTTAAGACAATAAAAACCAAGCTTCAATATCAATTAACGTTGTTATGCTGGTTTTTTTTTGGGAGTGAATCATACCAAATGCTGACACATAACCAGGATGAATGAGATATAATTTTTCTAATTTTACCGTATGCAATAAGACTTAAACAATAAATTTAAAACATACACTTTCACACCAAGCCAGGCTATTCTAATTTATCTGGTACTCAATGTACTCAGTATTCCACTGAGATCCCACCCTAATTTACACTAATAATTACATTCATACAAAATCTAATCTTTCACACAGTATATACAGTTAAAATATTGTCGAGTCACCAGGATATTTAATTTTACACCAGTGTCTCGCCCCAATTGGGCAGGATACTCTATAATCCATCACAAACCTAACCACACATACTCCAACACTCACACTAATAAATACATTCAAAGAAAACATTTCATACTGTATGTGCAGTTAAAAGAAATGGCAAGCCATCGGGGTATTTAAATAAAAATTCAACTTCAAGTCTAGTAATAAAAAGTATAAGTGTAATATATTATCATAATTAAATTAAAAGCTGTGTATACAAAAACAAAGTAAATCATGAATTCACAGAAGATAACGAAGATTTTGATATAACATCACTAATTTGAAAGAATTATAAGGTCCTGCTTATTCTACACGTTTTCACATATTTTACGAATATATAGTTGTTTAAAAAAAATAATTGACCAGACAAGTATCAATATGTAACTATATATTAAGAAGATTACTGAAGATAACAGACCCATGGATGACCATTAATATTTGTTCAAAATTTTTAAAATTCTTTTATGGTACTGATTTTTCTTTCTTATTTCAGGACTTAGATAAGTCTAGCTATATTTTGAAAAAAATCAAATTCTTATGCAATCCTGCTTATTCTTTACAATGTCCAGACTTGTAAAAACTTATAAAAACATATAACCAATAAAAACCAAGCAGCATTATTTGATTGCTTATTAAAACTATTTTTATGATGTTGTATGATTATACTTGTACTTAATTGTCCTGATTACTGAAGATGACCAAGCCCAAGATGGCTACTGGTATATGATCAGAGATTGGAAACTTTTAAAGTTGTGCTTTTTAATCTGATTTTTAGACTTTGCCAGATAGTTCAGTTTTCCTAAAAAATATTGAACAAACAAATATCAATATTTTATTATCTATTAAATGTATAGTTAATGTAGCATAGCTATTATGTCAGCAGAAAATTGCATCAACCACTGAAAGGTAACAGAGAAGGGATGGCCACTGATATACTTTATCAAATTTCAAATACTTATAGGATTCTGTTTATTTTTTATGAATTCCAGATTTTTTCTGATAATATGGATTTTGATCTTATACTTGGACTTTGTTGTCCCAACTACTGAAGACGACTAAGACTAAAATAGCTACTGACCTGTGTTCAGAAATTTGAAACTTATATGGTCCTGACTTTTCATTCTGATTTTTAGACTATACAAATACTTCAGTTTTCATGAAAAAATATTGAACAAACAAATTTTAAAATTATATTATCTAATAAAAATAGAGTTAATGCTATTATGTAACCACGGAAGGCTAAACATATTAGGATGGCCTCTAATATTTCAACAAATTTCAGATACTTATAGGATCCTGCTTAATCTTTTAGAACTCCATAAACCATAAAAATCATGCATCATTTTTTGATTATCAAATTATGAATATGATTTATGATTTTATACTTGGACTTCACCATCTCAATTACTGAATATGCTAAGAGTACTACTGAGAAGGCTACTGATAAATGTTCAGAAATTGGCAACTTTTAAGGTTCCTCCTTTATTTACGATTTACCGACTTTTCCCAACTGCTTTATTCCGTTATATTGGGACTAAACTGTCCCAATTACTGAAGATGGCTAAGACCAATATGTCTACCTATATACATATATTTTTTCACAAATTTGAAAATGCTCCTCATTTTTCTGTTTTTCTGGGTTTTAAGTCCTAAAACAAGAAAGAAAAATCAGCACCATAAAAGAATTTGAAAATTGTGAACTGATATAAGTGGTCATCCTTTATTTTCAATCTGAAAATTGTAAAAAATAAGCAGGATTCCATTGTGTTTTGTGAAAAAATATCAGAGATCATTCTGGACTTTGTTATTGGTGGTTAGAATGATTTTCTACTTGCTGGTTCTACTGGTTAATTAAATATTGTTTTCTTTTCTTTCTGTACAAATACTATTTATGTAGCTTGAAAAAGTTCAAAAATTATTTTTTTTTTAAATTTGGGAAAATATGTCAGTAGTCATCCTGGTCTTTGTTATCTTCAATGGTGAGACAATTCTCTCCCAGTAAGATATTAGAAATTCATAATTTTAATAAATAATCAAATTGCTTGACATGTAAAAAAACTGTGTATGATGATTGAAAACGTGTGAAAATAAAGAAAAAAAAATCAGTAACCTAAATGAATTTCAAAAATTTTAAACAAATATCAATGACCAATGGCCATTGAACAAACAAATTTTAAAATTTTATCATTTAATAAAAGTAGAGTTAATGCTGTTATGCAACCACTGAAGGTAACAAGGACTAGGGTGTCCACTGATATACTTCAACAAATTTCAGATTTCTTAGAGGATCCTATTTAATCTTTTACAACTCACAGATTCTTCCAAACTAAAAAAAAATTGAGAAAAATCATAATCCATAAAAATCATGCAACTTTATTGGATTACCAAATTATGAATATGGTTTATGATTTTATACTTGGACATCATCATCCCAGCTACTGAAGACAACTAAGACTAAAATGTGTGTTCAGAAATTTGAAACTTATAACGTCCTGCTTTTTCATTCTGATTTTTAGTTATTACAAATAGTTTTCATGAAAAAATATTGAACAAACAAATTTAAAATTATATTATCTAATAAAAATAGAGTTAATGCTATTATGTAACCAGTGAAGGTTAAAAAG
The DNA here is from genome assembly GCF_000648675.2 of Cimex lectularius. Lineage (NCBI taxonomy): Eukaryota > Metazoa > Arthropoda > Insecta > Hemiptera > Cimicidae > Cimex > Cimex lectularius. The sequence goes on from NW_019392993.1 coordinate 101,256, forward strand.
ACTTGGGTGGCCACTAATATTTCAACAAATTTGAGATACTTTTAGGATCCTGCTTAATCTTTTAAAACTCACAGATTCTTCCAAACTAAATAAATACAGAAAAACCATAATCCATAAAAATCATACATCATTATTGGATTATCAAATTACAAATATGGTTTATGATTTTATACTTGGTCTTCATCGTCCCAACTACTGAAGATGGCTAAGAGTAAGAAGGCTTCTGATAAATGTTCAGAAATTTGCAACTTTTAAGATTCTTCTTTTTTTTACGGTTTTCCGACTTTTCCAAACTGGTTTATGGGACAGTTTAGTCCCAATTACTGAAGATGGCTAAGACCAAGATGTCTACCTATGTACATATGTATTTTCACAAATTTGAAAACTGTCCTGATTTATCATTCAAATTTTTCAAAATACATAGTACAGTTTTTCTTAAAAGAATTGAACAAAAATTATTATTAATTAAATGTATGTTTTTATGCTTAACATTAATCATTCCAATTAGTGAAGATCCCATAATGGGGGACGGTGAAATCCAACAAATTTGTAAAACCTTAGTCTGTGTGCAGAACTGCTTAGGAGCGAATTATCTTCTTGTTTTGATTTACAATTGTCCTGGGCGGAACGTACGTTTGCACCTCGATGCAACGTTTAACAGAATATTGCAACGGATTCTCCGCTGGAGAATCAAACAATCCCAGGCAGGGCCGTTCCAGCCAAATGACCTGAGATCAAACGTCTCAAGACCGCTAAATGACAGTCCGTTCAGAAATTATACAGGGTACATTGTTCAGGACTCAAACAACCCATCCGACACCAAATGCCTATTCAATGTTAATAAGGCATGCAACGGAAAGAATTTTTTCTTCTGGCAAGGGTTGCCTATTTGCCTAAGCGTTTAAATTTTGCTTAAGTTCACCCTCAGATATGACGTGTTCAAATTCCTTGTTCTAAGGTTTCATTGGTAGAATTTTTTTAAACATGCATCAGTGATGATTTCTGCATTTCAATTAGGCTCTAGGAATTTGAGATATGGCGAAATTAATTTAAATTGTTGGAGATCCTGTCAATCCAGTTTTCAAGTTAATTGACCAATCATCGCAGATTGCTTTTTTTCTTAGTTCGGATCTTCAGGTTTCAAATAGTTTTTCAGTAGTTCTATACTTCTATAATGAGTAGTATTTTGTTATGATTTGTCTAATCTTAAACTTTTTTTTTGTTTAGAGAGTAGGAAGTGCCATAATTTTGAGGGTACATATCATTTGATTATAATATACATTTTATAACTCCTTGGCAGGGAATACATATCGTGAACAATCCAGACTCCGTATTTATTTAAGATGCCAGCCGGGACGTCTCCAGAATCCCGAAGGAGGGGATGGGTAACCATGGCAGCGGCGAAGCAAACAATCGCAATGTTGGTGGATGGATCAGTGTAAGCCCGACTCCCATCCGGCTGGGATGGACGTGCCTCGTACGCCCTGAGATTGACACGGTTGGCCGATATGGATATGGTCGTGAGGTCGAATAAGTATTGTTTCTACCTGTTGATACTCTACTTCTGCAACGGAGCAGGTCTACCTTTGAGGTGGGCGAGGATCCGGAGGGAGCCGCGCTACACAGACGAATTGGTGAGTCCTGCATTTCTCCCCCTTGGATCTCATACATAATTGACTTAATCGTAGAAAATGAATTCCATTGACAGCAACATAGATCACAATCTACTTAGCAATAACAGCAACAATACAACATTTACGTTCAAAGTATTTATTTATTGGCAATATCCCATTTCACTACCGTACTTACAAAAAAGACGAGCATTTAAAACACGAAAAACATTAAAATATTAAACATTGACAATAATAAAATAAGAAAAATAATAACATACAGTACTATTTAGATATCAATATTTGGATACAAAAATAATATTTGGGATTTGACTAGTAAATAAAAACAATTGTAAATATTAATTAATTATACATACGTACAACAATCAACCAGCATATCCGGTGTACATGTACATATACACACATACACATACACCCGATGTACTTATTGCTATGTATGTAATTATTGTATACAATTGTATACATATTATTAATGCTATACGTAATTATTGACCATTGTGTTACAAGTACCTTTCAAATTCCTCTTCAAACTGGCTTTAGATGTATTATTAATATCTATACTGTTGGGTAGCATAGTGACTATTCAGAATATACATCATCATTAATCATACTACAAAACTAGCACGTCATTATAAATATTTTATTTGAAATTAAATAATTAGATGATAAATTATATAAATATATTACTTGTAACTGTTTCAATGGATGGGCATTATCCGTATTATTATTATCTAGTCAGGTTTTATGTTATATGTTGATTTGGTGATAAAATTTAAATTTTTTGAATAGTTTTGTGGATATAACATCTTTAAATGTACCTTTTATGATTAAGAAAGATGAAAACTGGGCAAAAGTCCTATTTATTTAAATTAAAAAAACTGACTAATTTAAATGTGAATTACTGAGGGAAACAATGCCAGGAAGAAGTGTATAAAGGAAAATTGTCGAATATTTTTGTGCATTTGCCATCTTTCGAAGTACCTACTTTGTATTTTCGTAAAAATGGAAATGTTCAATAAAGTTAGTTATATTAATAAAAGACTATTTATGTACATATTAAATAATTTAAACACGGATTACTCCAAAATCTTATGCTAGAAAGAATAAACGAAAATTGTAGAATATTTTTGTGAATATGCCATCTTTCCACCTGTTGTGTTTTTGTAAAAATGTATAGTTCAGTAGATGTGTTATTTATATTGATAAAGACGGTTTAGATGCATATTAAATAATTTAAACTCGGATCACTCAAAAAAGTTATTCCAGAAAGGATAAACGAAAATCGTTGAATATTTTTGTGGATATGCCATGTTTAGATATACCTATGGTGTTTTAGTGACAATTTAAATACTCAATATTGTTATTTGCATTAATAATTAAACTATTAATAATTCAATTAAAATTATTATTAATTAAAATAATTTAAACTCAGAGTGAGAAACTAAGCCACTGTACAAACGAAAATTGTCGAATATTTTGTAAATATGCCATTTTGGGACGTACCTAGTGTTTTAGTAACAATGTAAATGTTCAATATTGTTATTTACATTAATAAAGGAGGGTTTAGATTCATATTAAATAATGTAGACTCGGATTACTCCAAAACGTTATGCCAGAAAGGATAAACGAAAATCGTTGAATATTTTTGTGGATATGCCATGTTTAGATATACCTAAGGTGTTTTATTGACAATTTAAATACCCAATATTGTTATTTGCATTAACAAAGGACATAAAATTAAATTAAAATGATTAGTAATTAAAATAATTTAAACTCCGATTGTGAAACCAAGTCAATGTACAAACGAAAATGGTCGAATATTTTTGTGAATATGCCATTTTTGGACGTACCTGATGTTTTAGCAACAATGTAAATGTTCAATATTGTAATTTTTAGTAATAAAAGAGGATTTACGTGCATATTACCTAATTTGAACTTGAAGCAAGAAACTAAGCCAGGTAGAAGTGTGTAAATGAAAATAGCTCAATATTTTTGTGAATATGCCATCTTTCGATGTACTTGTTTTAATAACAATGTATAGATCCCCCCTCATATTCAATTATTTAAATTAATAAAAACGGTTTAGATAAATAATAAATCGTTTAATGTCGAATTACTGGAAGAAAGGATAATTGTTGAATATTTTTACGGATAGTGCATATTTGAATGAACGAATTCTGTTTTAGTAACAATGCAAATGTTCAATTGTAATATTTACAATAACAAAATAGTAATAAAACTTTAGTTCATATTAATTAATTTAAACTCGGATTACTATAAGAAACTATCCGAGGAAGAAGTGTACAAACGAAAATTGTCGAATATTTTTGTGAATATGCCATTTTGGGACGTACCTAGTGTTTTAGTAACAATGGAAATGTTCAAGTATATATCGTAATAAAAAACGATTTAGATAGATATTAAATAATTTAAATCCATATTTTTCCAATAAAAAGCTACCCCAGGAAGAATGGTATAATTTAAAATGGATTTTTTTTTGTGGATTTGCCATTTTTGAACCTTCTTAAATTGCGTTTTAGTAGCAATTTAAATATTGAATATTAGATTCACAGTAAGTAATTTAAACTCAGATTACTATAAGAAAGGACGACACAAGGAAAAAATGTACAAATGATAATTGCCGAATATTTTTGTGGATATGCCATTTTTAGAAGTAACTATTGTCATTCAGTAACAATAAAAATGTTCAAGGAACAAATTTATATTAATAAAATACGGTTTTAATTCAGAGTAACTAATTTAACCTCAGATTACTTGAAGCAAGGTAGAATTGTACAAACGAAAATAGCTGGTTATTTTTGTGTATATGGCATGTGTTGTAGCTAATGAGTTTTAGCAACAATCACCAATAGTGCGTCCAATAGTGTCATTTATTTTACTTTAAGACGTTTAGCTCCATATTAACTAATTAATCTCGGCTTATTCGGCAAAAGGAGGTTACCTGAAGGAATAGTATAATTTAAAGTTGCTCATTATTTCTGTGGATTTGATATTATTTTTGGATTTACCATTTGGGTTATAGAAACAATGTGTATGTTCAATAGTGTCATTAATATTAATAAAATGCGATTTAGATCAAATTAACTAATTTAAACATGTATCACCCCAAGAAACGATACCAAAACAAAGTGTTTATACGAAAATGGTTGAATATTTTTGTGGATTTGTCGTCTTAGATTTATTAATTGATTGTTGAATATAATTTTGGATTCGCCATTTTTTCGCGCACCTATTGTGTTATAGTAAAATTGAAATTGTATCGAATTTATATTAATAGCAAGCAATAATTGACAAATGACAAAAAGGAAGGAAAAGGTGGGGTTGAGATGGGAAGTTAGTGTCCGAGTGGAACGAAGTCAAGATAGCTCAGGTAGAGTAGCGGCGTATCTAGCCGAAGGTCGTGGGTTCGAATCCCGCTCGTGACACTGACTTTTTTATCTCAACTAAAAACCTTAATTAACTGAAATATATTAATAGCGTTGAACTGTGTATTAAGTAATATAAACATGTACTTCTAACATAGATGTGGATGGCATAAACAGCATAATTGAATTTACCTCAAAACCTCTTTACATTTCCAATCTTTAGACAAATTTGTATTTTTTCTTGGGCAAAATAATAACAATATAAATATTCCGATAATGTAAAGATTGCTAAAATGATTGGTGACGCTTACAGTTTATACTGTAAGTACAATATTTTTTTTCTTAAAGTCGAAATAAATGAAATCAGCATTTCGCCACGTTTGTCCTTTTTTTGAATGGTTCGTACAAAGTTTATTATCCACCCATTCATTAAAAAAATCTCGTATCATACTGATATAAGGACGATGCCCCAGGAAGACGTGGATAAGTGAAAATTACTCATCATTTTATGAATTTGCTACAATTTAGTAAAACTTTGTGAATGTTCGTTAAATAATTAAAAGACCGTTCGATTCATTTGTGAACACCTCCACTGCTACTTTATACAAAAAATGACTTAATAATTACAGTATTTGTCTATTTATCTCATTGTTTACGAAAGAATGTGGTTTTTTAAAAATAAAATAATTTATAAACGAAGAAAAAGACAAAGATCAAAGGTAAAAAAGAAACAAAGTAACAACTAACCAAACAAATAAATAGACAACGAGATAAATACAAAATAAACCAAGATAAAAAGAAAGAAAAACCCAGTGACAATGAAGTAATATAACTAAGAATCAAAAAGCAAAGTAAAAAAAAAATATATAATAAAAAAAGAAGAAACATAGACTAATTAACAATGAAATAATATGACGGAAAGCAAACAAATCAAGAGACGCAGAAACCTGGATAAAATGACAGAAAAAGAAGGGATTAAAAAACCATGAAAAGATTTTAAAAACGAGAGAGAAAGAGGTGAGGGAGAGAGAAAGAGAGGGAGAGAGACGAAAGAACGAAACAAATACTATAAGATATGAAGAATCAAAAACATAAAGAAACAAATTAAAAAAATAACCAAAGAAAGATTTAAAGAAAGAATAAAAGTAAGAAACAAATAAGGAAACAATATAGCATGGAAACAAATGTTTTTGCAAAGAATTGATGAAAAACTATTAAACGGTGATGCAATTGGATGTAATCTGGGAAATAATGGCTGAAGATTTTTCTTAAGTAGCTTATTACATAGGAAATTGGAAATATTATCGATTTTTTTCAAAACCTTGAGTTTATTTACCCGTATATCCTCGGCTAAAAAAACCAATCGCTGTAAGGAAATGACGATTCTTCGGTAAGGAAAATTGGAGAAATTTTTTCAAGGTTGCAAAATTTGTTTTTCCATCTGAATTTCCGTTTAGACTGATTGACTCGTGTTCAGTTGTTAACTCTTGTGTCAACCCTTCGGAAAACATTGGCTAGATCCGTAGAGAACGATAACCCCGGTGATAGCATCGATGGGCACAAAGAACTCCAGTCAGTCCCCTCCGGAAACACAAAGATATTATTTTCGGAGAATGAAATTCTCGACACTAACAGACTTTTACGATTATTTACTTGATATCGGATTTTTACAGGGGGATTTGTTTTAGATTAAAAAAACAAGGGTAACAAAGTACAAATATCAGGCTATCGTATAAATCTTAGACCGAGGAAAGAAAATGCACCTGCCTATATTTTACAAAACTTTCTCATTGTTGTTTTTCTTTACAACCTTCTCTCCTTTGGAATGTATACTCCACATTCTTATCTCTCTGTACTACTTGCTGGATAGTTCAGAACAGTTTTTGAACATTCAAGGATCTCTTATCGCCCAGTAGTCCTTGCTGCAGAGTTCAGGTTTATCTGGTCGATACTGATGTATTTATGACATTATACCCTTGTGTAAATATTATTTAGATTTGGTTTTTCTCCATTAACCCCGAATTTTTTTGTTTTGTTTGTTTTATTAAGATTAGATTATTTTTGGATTCGAACATGGTTTAACTACTGGCTGGCACGACTCCATTCGTACAGTTTTGAAAGGAGAAAAAGGTGTTTGTTCTACTGTAAATAAGAGATTTATTTACATTAGCTCTAGGGGGTGGAGCCATATGGGGTGAATGGTCCTAATGGAACTATGAAGGCACATGTACTCGAAAGCCAAACAACTGTTGGTTAAATGAAAATTTGATAATTTAAAGGTGTATATTACAATCTAACTTACGTGAATTAGAAAGAAAGGAAGCAAGAGAGCAACGAAGATTGGAGATAAATTAAACAAATATACAGGGTGTTCGGCAACTTTTCGTGTTACAAACTTTGCCAATAGATTCTTCATTCAAAATGGAACCAAAAAGTCCTAATTAACTAAGGTCCGAATCTCAACATTTTCGGAGTTATTTACTTTTTCTGATTTTTTAAGATTTCACGATCTTACTTCAAATAAAAAACTTTGGAAAAATCCGTTGATACCATTCAAAACTACGTAAACTTTCCGGTAAGATGTGCTCAATACTAAACTTGTTAACGTTATTCCGAAATCGTGAGATGCGGTCTGGTGTGATGTAGGTTTCAGAAAAACATTTTCTTTATCGTGCCTACGTTTCGATCTATATTGAGATCTTCTTCAGGGCCTGGGATTTACAAGCATTGTTTAAATTTAACAAATACACGTAGGATGTGGAAAAAAAGTGAATTTATACAATGCAAAAAAATTTTTTAAATATTCAATAAAAGTATTTCTACTTACTTAGTGTTTGTTTTCTGCGTAAAAAAAAAATAAATAAATACTTTGATTGAATATAAAAAAATATTTTTTTTGCATTGTATAAATTCACTTTTTTCCACATCCTACATGTATTGTTAAATTTAAAAAATGTTTGTAAATCCGAGGCCCTGAAGATGATCTCAATAAAGCTCGAAACGTTGGCACGAGAAAGAAAATGTTTTTCTGAAACCAGACCGCATCTCACGATTTCCGAATAATCATCGACTAACGGTCACTAATCACCACACACTTGTAAACGTTGGTGAAATATGCATTTTAGTAGCCAGAACTTGCCAGAACTTTGAAAAAAAAAATTTGTTTTTTTCAAAGTTGAAAAACTTTTATGGTGATCCTAGGGGGGCCGCGGTAGCCGAGTGGTTAAGGCGTCAGATTCTCGGCTAGTAGATCCCGCGTTTGTGGGTTCGGTCCCCACCGTCGCCTCTGGACTTTTTCTGACGCCTAAGGAGACCGTTGGCCACAATTGAAAGAAATTGACACGGCACTGTTCAATGGAAGGAGCGGGATCAGATTTGAACCTTGAATCCCGACCCTGAATTTGGTCCTAACCCCCTTCAAAAATGAGTTTCTTCGATGAAAGAACACCGACACACCGGGGGCTCAAATTCACACTTGTGTTTCGAGCCCACAAAAACATGGAGCCAGGGGGAAAAAAATGGTGATCCTAACCATTCATTTCCAAACCTAGAGACCAGAATATTTCAGTAAACATACTCCATATAATATACATTTTAGTGGCGTAATTGCTTTTTTAATTACTTTTTTTCAAAGATGAACAAATTGACGAAGAAAAGGTAAAAACCTTGGTTGAAGTATTGGTAAGGTGGAAAAATAAGAATGTAAAAACATAAGGAAATTTTGAATGAATTTATTAATCGTGTTTTAATTCTCCGAAAAAAAAAAGAGTTTTAAGATTCAAAAGGTTTTTATTTCAGTCATTCAAAATTTCCTTAAGTTTTTACATTCTTTATTGTTTTTTAATTTTCCACCTTACCAATCTGTCAACCACAGTTTTTACCTTTCCTTCATCAATTTATTCATCTTTAAAAAAAGTAATTAAAAAAACAATTACACCACTAAAAAGGATATTAAATGGAATCTGGAATCTGAAATTTACTGGTCTCTAGGTTTGTAAATAGTAGTTTAGAAACACCATAGTAAGTTTTTCAGCATCGAACAAAAAATTATTTTTCAACGTTCTGGCTACTAAAACCCTATTTAACAGACGTTTACAAGTTTAGTATTGAGCACATATTATTGGAAATTTGACGGAGATTTCAATCAATGTATTTGTCCAAATCCTTTCACTTTTGGAGTTATCATTGTTTATTTGAAGGAAGGTCGTGAAATCTTAAAAAATCATAAAAAAGAGAATAACTCAGAAACTGCTGAGATTCGGTTGAAGTTAATTAGGACTTTTTGGTTCCATTTTGAATGTAAAATCTATCAAAGTTTGCAACACGAGTACCCTGTATAGTGCTAGTGGTTTATAAGAAAATAAAAAGAGAAATGGAATAGAAAGTGTGCTTTGATAAATTTTTTTCTCTCAATATGTTTGTTAGCACATCTTGCTTTGCTATAAAATCCAAGGCTCGTTGGAAATCGAATCCCGGTATGACAGGAACCACCATATTCGGAATTAGAACGTTTTCAGCCACCGTGGCCCCGTTTCTATTTCTATAAAAACCAAATTGTTGACGTCCTGAATTCCCGGTTGTGAAACGATGACGAGAGGAATCGTAGGCTAATCTTTGTCAAGTATGACAAAGTTGTCATACAAGTGATGGCTACACGAAGCCGACCGTTTGACAATCACCAAAGTTGTTTTGGTGGTCAAGTGGTGGCGCCAGATTCGGCTACTTCCTGTATAGGAACGTTTGGGTTATTGCCCTGCCATGAATCTCTGAACTGTACACCTATTTATTATCGTACAGAAAACAATTCCTTTGGCTCAAGCCCAAAATATATAAAATAACAACTGCCTGGAGCAGAATTTGAAACATAAAACGCTCTGATGAGTTGTTTACTTCAAAAATACATATTACGCTAGGTGAAAGCTATCCAAACTACCCTAAACTACCACCCAAAAATAACACTATTTAAAAAAATGAACAATATTCCCTTCACTATTAATAAAATTCTGCTTATTAATTTCTTTACTTACAAAATGAAAATTCTCTAACACAGTTCTTCTTTATAAACTCTAAAAGAAAAATTACGAATGGGGAAAATTTTGTAGTTATTATCTCAGAATCATCCAAATTCCGGGACAAATGCAGGAAAAGGAGGAGTAATTTTTTTTCTCACCTAAGTAATCAAAACACGTCACCGGAAGGAACTTCCTCTATGAATGACTCTTATTACCTGGGACCTCATTTTTAAGCGGACCGTCCCGTAAAACTGTTAGTTTTCAATATTGTTTAATATTTACAGAATTACTACGGAGCTAGAGAGATGTGTTGTGTACAGAGAGAGGTAAAATTGCGATAGACAGACAACCTCTGACGTTAATCTTCTTAAAATCGTGGAAGTTAGATAATTTTTAGATAATTCATAATTTATTTGAACACTGCAGTTTATAACTTTTGTCAATGTATTTTTACTTCTATTAATGAGAAAATGGCGATTTACGTATATGATGCGTAATTACTTCTTTCCCCGCAAAAAAAAACCATTAGTCACCCCTCGAAAGTCATCTATTCCGTCTAGAATTCTTCATCGGCAGAATCATCCTTTATTGGACGTAAATATTACATATTGGCCGGATTCCGCGTTTGTTTCGACGAAGGGGAAGAGATCATGGCAAGGTCGTGGAACAAATAAAGGAACTGGTCGGCCCAGTGTCTTTTCCCTCATTTCCCACATTCTTGTAAAATTATCGTGACATTAAAGACTCAAGAAATAAAAGGAAGTTATTTTAGTATTAATATTTATGATTTTTCCGTAAAAAATTAAATATCAACACAATTAAAATTATAACTATTTCTTGATGTATCAGTCTCACTGACGATTATTTATCACAATTTTCAGTAATTTCCCAATTTATCAATATATTTATCTATATATCGATCAGCTATAGTTTTTTTTATCTATTTATCCATAACTACCAAGCTAATTGTCTATTTTTCTCTTTGTCTCACTCTAGCTCTCTTTGTCTATCCGTCCCTGTCTCTCTGTCTGTATTTTACACATATTTTTTCGTCCCCCCCTCACTCACTCTATCTCATTCCTTCACTATTTAATTTTTTCTTTGGTATGTTCTGAATTGCTATCTCTACGTCAGACTCTTTCCGTAACTCTCTCAATTTCTCTTTCTGTATACTTTTATATTTTTATCTATCAAACTATATATATTCATATACTATACTTATCTATCTAATCCTCGAACTGTCCGATTGTCCCATTGCCTCACACGATCTCTCTCTGTCTCTGTGTTTCTTCCCAATTTCTTTTTTTAATCTATTTATTTATCTATCAAGTTATTAGTGCTATAATTACCTGTCTAATCCTTTAACTATCTGGCCACAATTTCTCTCTCTCTCTCTCTCTCTCTCTCTCTCGCGCGCGCTCTCGCACTCTCTGTTTCTTTCTCTCTCTCTCTTTCCTATTTATGTATCTGTCAAACTATATATGCCTACCTAAGTATATATATTTCTTTGCCTCACGTGACATTTCANCTCTCTCTCTCTCTCTCTCTCTCTCTCTCTCCCCCTCTCCCCCTCTCCCTCCCTCACTCTCACTCTCTCTCTCCCCTCCATCTCCATCTTCCTCTCCCTCTCGCTCTCTCTCTCACGCTTTCCTTTCTGCAAAATTCGAATACACAATCTCTTTCTCTTCTCTTTCTTTCTCTATATCACTCATTCAATCTCTCTCTATTTCTCTTTCAATCTTTCTCTCTCACCCCTTCCTCTAACTTCCCCCCTATCTGTTTTATTTGAAGATAAAATATATAAAAAATTCAAATTTTTTTAGCCTTTTTAAAAGTGGATTGAATTGTGTGAACTTTCTCCACCCAACTTCCATTTTAATATTTTAATTATTAGTTAAGAACTCGCAACAATTAGTATAATTTAAGGAGCAAACTTTTAGTATCTGTGAGTGATTTAGACTTGTACTAAATGAATTTTTTCATAACAGAAGAAAAGATTTTGACTAGGAAGACAGATTATTCATAAAATAAAATTACAAATTAAGGTCAATTTCGAAAGTTTTCCAATCAGTTCTTTACTAGGCCATAATGAAAAAAAAATTCATTTCAGTTTAAGATGGTGTGAAATGAAATGCATAGTGGTATAGAAGCAACGTGACTCTGCATGGTCTTTCACTTTTTCATCCTCCATCTCTTTCTCTCCCTTTGTACTATTGGGAATTCAATTAAATAACCTTAATAGACCTTTTAGACCATCACTACGTCACGTTTTTATTGCCTCAATTTCCGTTAAAAGCCTCTATTCGGTTGAAGCGAACAACTCATACGCTCACTTATAATTACGCAATAACTAATTAAGCACATGGTCTCAGCTTCGAGTGGCAAAACTAAATGTTAAGGGGAACTGAAAGTCTTTAAAAGCCGCCGTCTTTGACGGCAGTATCCTTTCCCCCCCAACATCCATTCTTCGACCGGTATCCTTCGGCTACATATATGGAGTGAAACAAACTGACACAGTTAACAAAGAAGAACCGAGAGGGGCTGACGACATTTTAGCCACCTTCAAATGTTGAATTGCTACGCAGACAATATTTTTAAAAAAGAATCAATATTTTATTAACAATGGCCTACATTTAACAGAGAAATTTGCTTCATAAAGACCGGATGGGCTAAAGCGAAATTAACTTTCGTTCCTAAAATACGATCCGTCACGAATTCCATGTCGGAAAAGGCACTATTTTCCATCTGAATTTTGAATCTTCGAATGCCTCCATAAAGAAGGACTTTCGTTACCCGGCAAGTACACCCTTGAGTCACTACAATGGCCATAATGAATACGTTAAATAGGTCTGGATGGTAAGCCCAAATGGTTAAATTAATTAGAAAAGCGGGAGCGTTTGGGTTATTTAATTACAGAATGTAGCATTGCACTTTAAGACTTTTTCTTTCTGTTTTTGTAAATTGTTTCATAAAAAGTTGGTCATTCTCTGTTAACAATTAAATGCCTAAGATTTAGTCGTTAAGTTTTTTCTTAGCCTCTGTTTGTTAGTCTGTCTTCCTCTGCTTGTATTTGATTTTCTCTCGCTCACTCTCTCTCGCACTGAAAAAAAATTAGTAAAATTGTTAACATAAAAAATGATACTAATGATAAACAAATTACTATTTTAGTTTCCATTGACTAGTAGGAACTTTGACAGTGTTGATCATGATATACTCATTTCATTGCTGTGATCAATTAATCTATCCAGTAATGTTGTTAATTGGTTTAGATCTTACATTTCCAATAAGCAACAATGTTTAAAAATTAAAAAATAATAATAATAATAAAAAATCTAATTGGATGTTTACCAACCGTGGTGTCCCGCAAGGGTGTACGTTATCGGCTTTATTGTTTATCCTATATGTAAATAGAATTTATTACGAAATTGCTAACTGCCTCTTTTCTATGTATGCCGACGACTTGAATATATATGTAAAATCACAATTCTCAAATATAAATTACATTAAAACTAAATAGCCACATAAAAACTAAAAAAAGTGGTGCGATGATCATGGATTATCAAAATATTTAAAAAATGTAATGTTATTTTATTAGAACAACATCAACAGTTTGTAAATTTAAAAAAAAAATAATACTGAAAAAATCAAAATTGATGATAGTATATTAATTTTAAACAACGAAATAAAAATTCTAGGCTTAGTAATGGATAAATATTTAACCTGGAATACATATTGATAAAGCTTGTATCAGAAGACATTCCAGTGCATAACAATTAAAAAAATTATTTATTAATATTCATCCGTAAAGCTATTTTAATATACTAATGCTTCCAAATATAACTTATGGCTTTGCAGTAATTTCTTATCTTTCTAGTAAAAATCTTCATAGGTTGCATGTTATTATAAATATGTGTATTCCCTATATCTGTTATCTACACTATGATTCTAGAATTTATGACAAATACTATAATTTATCCATTTTAAAAATTGATGATTTGTTAAATTACAAAATTTTGACTATTTTCCATGACGTAATAACTATCCAAATCCATTATACCTATTTGCTATTATTTCTCATTTTAGTAAAAAAAAACTACTTTTACACGTTCTCAAACTGCATTTAAAATGCCATTGTGTTGTACACACTGTTTGTATAATTCATTTTTTCTCAGAACTATAAAACTTTACAAAAATTTACCCAATATTGTAAAATCATGGAAATCTAAAAATATTTTAGATCTCTCTAAAAATCTTTCTCTCGTTGATTAAGTTCAATCTTAGGTTTTATCAATAAAATATTCAATTTAAAAAAATTATTAAGTAAAAAAAATTAATTCTGTCTCTCTCCCCTACACGCACGCATGCACGCGCACACACACACACACACACTCTCTCTCTCACTCTCTCTCTCTCTCTCTTTCTCTCTCTCTCTTTCTGGGACCTCACTATCTATACTTTATTTATTTACTACATATTATCTGCCGATCACTATTTATTTATCTTTCTCAGTCTCTTTGCCTGGCTGTCTCCCTACATTTTTCTGTGAGTATATGTATCAATTTCTCCTTAATGTCTCTATCCCGTCTGTCTGTATTTCCCTCTCTCTTTCATTCTTTTTCTAACCAATTTTTCCTCTCAGACAGTATTTGATTTATTTACCTATTTCTCCATATTCTCTATATATATCACTGTTTATGTATATATCTCTACCTATTTGTTTGTTTATCATTATGTATCTGTTTTTCTTATTTTCTCTCTGTTTGCTTATCTATGTATTTCTCTTTATTTTTTTTCTACTCTCTGGCAATATAATTACCTATATTTCATTTCTCTCCCTGTGTTTTTGTCAGTGTGACTTGCTCCTTTTTCTTTTCTCCTTCTCTGTCTATACCTGGTTTCCTTTTCTCCCAGCCACTCTACGAATCTATCTCTTTCTTTTTCTAAGTTACGTCTAGTTGTCAATATATTTTACCATCTCTCACTATCTCTATTTAAATTGATAAACTTTGTAATAAACTTTCGTTTAAACATTATGGGAACTGGGCGTAAAAACATTTTTACCTTATTTATGACTTTACCTTCATGAACGTCTGTTTTTCTATTTTGCTTCGTCTATTTGTATGTTTCTCTCACTCACTCTCTCTCTTTCTCTTTCTACTTCATATAACAAAACGCAGAACAAAAACACTTAGCAATTCATTTAAAACAAAAGCTACAAAAATCTTTAACTCAATACCGAAACATATAGTTCAAATAAAAAGCATAAAATCGGGCAAAGTTGAAGAATACTTATTAAGAAAATATGTTGAATATAATACTAAAGATTATCATTTATCTCATTTAATATTTACGTAGTTAATATCTCATCATTTACTTACATAATTTTATTTATTACTTTATAATTTTATCTTTATCTTTTTTATCTTTTCATCTTCCTCTTTTTTATATGTTTTTTTATCTTTTTCTTTTTTATCTTTATCTTTTTTATTATATCTTTTACATTACCTTGTAAAAATGTTAATAATCATTTTATTAGTATTTTATTTCATTTTTAAATTGTAAGATTATGTTCCAATTCTAGAAGGTTCTAATCTAGTTTTTAAAAATCTTATGAAAAATCTATATCTAATTTTGTTACTCAACAATAATATGCTCTGTATAAAGTTCAACTTTCTCTTATTTTATTCATTTACTTCATTGATGATTTTACAATAATTTGTTGCTATTTTACGTCTGTTCAGACTATAAAAATCTATAGCTAATTTTGTTACTCAATAATAATATGCTCTGTAAAAATTATAAAGTATAAGTTCAACTTTTTCTCACTTTATTCATTTACTTCATTGATGAGTTTACAATAATTTGTTGCTATTTTAAGTCTGTTACTTTACCTTCATGAATATCTGTTTTTTTTCTCAGTTTCGCTTCGTCTATTTGAATGTTTCTCTCTCTCTCTCTCTCTCTCTCGGAAAAGGCACTATTTTCCATCTG
>NW_019392993.1:117641-290141 GCF_000648675.2 Cimex lectularius
CTCTCTGTCTCTCTCTCCCTCTCCCTCTCCCTCTCCCACTCCCTCTCTCTCTCACTCTCTCTCTCTCTCTCTCTCCCTCCCTCTCTCTCTCTCCCCCCACCTATCGATATCTACTATATCTATCTTCTTCCTACGTATCTCTCCAGTTATCTATTTCCCCTATTTTACTTCCTTAATTAGGTGGTGATTTATCTTATTTTTATATTTCTCTGTTCATTCTCTCTATTTCGTAGTTGCTCGTATCCGGAAAAGAAACAGTTAGTCGACGCGACGCAATGATTACAACCAGTTTTAGAAAAGACGCTAACCCCTTCAGTTCCTCGGTTTTTTTCTTCTTCGTTAGTATGAACAAAACTGCGTACAAACTGTTCACAGTTCAATTACTTGTTTTTTAAGCTAATATTGGCTCATGCATAACCATTTGGTTTGGTGACTTACAGTTAGGTCTTTTAAACGCTAATAATAATATATAATGAAAAACCCTTTTTAATTTTCATTGGACAAGTTTAGTCAGATGGCCCTTAGTCCTTTTTTTTAATGGGTTAACAGCAAAAACGCGACAAAAGGAATGAAATGTAGGGTACAACAATTTAACAATGCTCATTTTGTAATGTTCGACTAAAGTCAAATGATTGACAAGGATTTAATAATGTTTCTATGCATAAGGAATTAAGCAACAAGTCGCTCCTATAGGCCACGCGACAAACGGATGTCGAAGTGTAAAGTAGTGTAGGCGCTTGGACTTGATTCTCAAGGATGAACGATTGTTTTGGTTTTCTTAATTTGTTAACGCACCTTGTTCAAAGGACGTGAAATATAGCAAACTACATTTGGGTACTGGGTCACTGACTGAACTTGCTTGTAGGTACAAAACGTTTGTTTTTGTTTATTATTGCTTAACGATTTATATTCTAGTGTTTGGTGCAAAATTGAGATTGTAATTGTATTCGAGTTGTCTGTAATTTTTTCTTCTATAATCATAAAATTGAGCTGGATGCTGAGGATGTACTAAGTAAAGGATCATGCCAATTCTAGAATAAATCATCACAATCCATTCCATAGGATCTTCAATGAAAATAAAATAAAACTAACAAGTATTAAGTAATAACTAAATATAACCCAGAGTTATAAAAATATTTATGATATAGAGAAAGATCAACACTATCTGTAATATTTTACATTACAGATTACGGGCTTTTTAAATTAGTTTTATTTTTTATAGTTTTGGATAGTAGTAGCATATCAACAGTTAAGGATATCAGTTGACAGTAGATAATTTAATCAGCATTGGTAGCTCAAAATATTGGTTTAAATACATTTTATTATACGTATAGACCATTGCTGTCTGTCGGTAGTTTAAGGTAGTGATTTAAATCATTAATATTCTCAAACCATTGGACTATATCGAATTAGACTATCGATCAATTTTAATATTTCCGATTATCAGTCACGAACGATAAGCTAGACTATACGCTGCTTCTATATCTCAACATTGGGATAGTGGTATATATCGATTAGACGATATTTCCATAACAAACTTTTAACAAAAACAAAATGGCTAGACTATAGTTTATGGCGATAGTTTAGACTGGAAGTCAATTGATATAGTATAAGCCCGAAACGAAAATTTAGAACGGTGGTATACAGGGTGCCTAGTGATCAGATGTCAATAATTCATGAGGTTATGCTAAATATCAAATTGTATTAAAAAATACCGTTTGTCCAATATCTGAAACTCAATTGTATTCGAGATAATCCACATTCATTACTTTTTCCCAAAGTCTGATAGTAAATATGATTACATCACTGAGAAAACAATAAGACCCTATGAGATGATTGTTTAAATCTTAGATAAGTGGTATATAAATCCATAGGCAAGACTTCATGACGATACTTTACACTAGGAGTCTATATCAGTATATATTAGATTATAAGTCTGTGCCGAAAAGTAAGAAAGTAGGGCTATGTCTATAGATAGTATCTAAGGTGTCCAGTGAACAGAGGTCAAAACGTCAGGAGGGTATTCTAAATGTCAAATTGTACTGAAAAAGTCCCTTCTTCCAAGTCTTAATCTCAATTGTATTCGTGATATTTCACTTCCACCTTTCATTACGTTTTCTCACAGTTCTCTGGATCGCTTTCTTTTTCAGGGGCAATCTCATCGAGATATTTAGGAGTCATATTTACTCCGATACTCTCTTGGACAAAGCACTTCACTTGGTAAGCGTCAGTGGCTACGTTAGGTGTAAATAACACATGGTCGGCTCTCATACTTCAAATTCTAACCCTATTAAAATCGTTTAATATTTTTAATGTTATATGTCGTGCAATACTATGTTATGGCTGTCAAATTTGAGGATATCAGATATTCGAACAATATAAAAAGTACAACTTTTGTTTAATAAGAAAGTTATTAACATTGCCACATGGTACACCAAACTATACATTGCATTTGGAGACCAATATGAATTTAGTTTTGGTGTATACACATAAGCTTCACTACCCCTATATTGTGAAAGTTCTGATGTCTCTAGATACTCAAAAATTACAACTTTGGCGGAAATAAAGTCTAATATTTCATAGTTTGCACACTGGAAATATTTTTTTTTTTTTGAAAAGTACAACTTGCCCTTCGTCCTATCCTTGGACAACCTCTGCATCTGGCATAATTAATTTTCAGTTCTTATTAATCAAATTGAAAAACAACATCAAGAAGAATGCCAGCCACGGGTCCAAGTTTCTACTCTTCTCTCCCTTTACAAAGAAGTACAAATTTCTCCTGCATTGTTCGACCTACATGAAGACACTTTTTTTCCCCCATTTGTAAGTATGCCGGGTTCGAACGCAGGGCCGCTGGATTCGAACCCGGGACCTTTACCTTACAGTGATGAACGCCGTGTCAACGCCTAAATCGTTGCGGCCACCGACGCCCCAAAGTCAGTGTTTACGATCTTTGTCTCAATGAGTTGCGATGGCTATTTAAGCTAAGAAGTGAGGTTTTGCACAAAAAACTCGGCTGTTTGGATTAGAGGGGAATTGGGAATCTGTTCTTTGTGTAATTCGCGTTCAATTGAAAATTTATTCCATTTCTTTGCGGAGTGCTCTTCCCTGGGTGAGATTCGGTTATTGCATCTCGGATGTTTCACTCTCCCCAGAGTTGACCCGTTATGGTTTTTGAGTTCTCTGCTTCGACTCATTTGCATATAGGTCAGAAATGACCAATTTTGTTATATAAGAAAAGAAAAATTCAGTAATCTAATATAAAAACCTAAAAGACTAGTCAACTAAAAAAAAGCTAAAAAATAATTGTGTTAAAATGTGTGTACTGGGATGATTAATACTATTAATTTTTCAAACTTATCAACGATAGAGAAAAAATAGGCGAAGACTGATTAGTCAACACTTGGTCTATTTTGTTCTTCTTAGGACTTTCTATTTGATTTCAAGTTGAAAATTGTACAGCACAAAAAACTTGCGATTTATTTCAATCGTGATTAATAGACCAATACGAGAAATAGTCAAGCAGTTGATAAATCGTAAAGGAATTCCGATCAAACTCGATCCTTCGTAGATAGAATAGCTTCGACTTAATCATTAATCATTGGTGATGATTTATTTTGTTCGAACTTCTGTTCAGTTCATCGACTCGGAGGTAAGTCAGTTCCATTGTCTATTATGACAGGTATTAGCCGTCGGATGGTATCTTTTGGTTCATCCGGTTTGAAAACTTAATATGTATTGAGCCCGGGCGCAAGATGCCCACATTGCGGTGTTTAAAAGCCATCCCTCTGAATTAACAGCTGCTCCACAATTCAATCTATATGGGTCGGCTGATCGTTAAAAGTCTTTATACTGGTAGGAGAAGAAGGACTTTCTCAGCCTTCACGACTTAAACCGATTATGGAAAGAGATGTATATGAAGTGAACAAATTCTGAGGGCGAAATTCAGTTCGAGCCTGAACACACTGCTGAAGAATGAGTGACCTTAACAAAACGCATTCTTTCTATTCAAAGGATTGTACAATAAACTGGATACAGGACACTCGAACAACATAAATGTCCCGTTTATCTAGGTTAAATTAACAGAACTTTTTGAACTTACCATCAGGCCTGTTAAACTTATTCATTATTGCCACCGAAAGGACTTAAGAGTCTACTTAGTGTACAGAAATCCTTCTCCATGAATCCTTTCTCAAATCCTCAGTAAAGCATTAACCCTTTAATAAATTCTTGTTTGTACTTTATAGTTTATATTTTTTACTGCTATTATAACCTCAGACTAAAGGAAAAATTACACACACATAGAAAAAGGAAGCATTGCTTAAGTTACTATCTTGGAGGGTCTTGCGTACCATGACCAGTTTCGGTCTTTTGTGCAATCTCCGTCATTTTCTAGTGCTCTTCGTTAAGCTTAAGCTTTTTACCAGATCCCAAAATTTTTTTAAGGACACGCGTGTACAGGTCTTGGTTTTCCTCTTTTAGGAGTCATATCAGCCCTCAAATGTCTTCGGCCAATACTGGACATTTTCCGCTGTTTCTTCTTTTTTTTTTGTTAATATGAGCACAGGGTCTATTGCTACGAGTTATGCCTCCGTGATCTGCAGTGTTCAGTCTAGTGCTATCATACTAGTCTTCACAGATCATAGGTATAGTAGTTCTGTCGTTAATTTCCTTTGGTCCTTTAATGAACTTTTTTGCATGCCTTTGCCCTGAATGGATGAAAAATAGAGGACTTTTTCTTAACCCACTGTCTGATGGATCTACGTTCTTGGCAATAGCGTGTGACACAAAATGGTTCAGGCTTGATAGGTGTCGAAACTGAATTTGCCTTGGTGAATTTATTGGCTTCCTTGTTGCCTTCCTTCTTTACTTTCCTGTATCCCTACCCAAACAAGGATGATTTTGTTGTTTTCATCAATGTCTGACAGGGCCTTAAGGCCATCTTAAACACGGCTCTTTACTAACGACGAGGCAGTTGCTTTTAGTGCCACTTAGGTAGACAGAGATAGTTATATAGAGATTTAAGGAGAGAGGGAGAGAGAGAGAGAGAGAGAGAGAGAGAGAGAGAGAGAGAGAGAGAGAGAGAGAGTGGTGGACAACAGTAAATTAATAGATAGGTATGCATTTTCATTTTTTCATGAATAGAACATAAATATAGGTAAAAATACGAGTATAGACTCTTGCATCTCCGTACTTATAACCCTGTCATCGCGCCATTCGTCTAGACTTTTTTCACACAACAAATTTAAGGAAGGAAAAATTGCATTTTTCCTTCTTTAAATGGGAACGGACGTATCCGTAGATAGAAGGAGAAAACTAAACTATGATTAGAGAACATAATTTTAAAAACAAAACATTGAGCATTGATAATAGAATTAATTAGATTACTACAAATAATAACTAGACCTAAACCAAAGGTATAGAATAGATTTAGCACCGGAATAAGCCACCAACAATTCACACTACACTCACGCTTGAAAAAGCCCTATGCAAAAAGAAAGTTATCACCATACTACTTACAACCCTAGTGTCGCATATTAAAGAAGTAAGAATAAAAAATAGGAAAAACTATAGAAAGGTAGATAAATAGAGAATAGACAGTCAGATAGACAGAGAAATGGTAGTATAACATACACAAAATGTGTTTTTACAAGCAAAACATTATCTTTTGATACTGGAAAAAAAACTAAAAGATAATGATTTCATTTGACCCGCAACAAAGGAAGGCGTTAGATTCTCGCCACGACCTGCTTATAACCTTAACGTTCCATAATCTATCCAGGCGTTCCATTAGTTTATTTAATTCACCTTTTATTATAAATTATACTAATAGTTTGAGTTTATCAACTTTTTTATGTTCAGTCTAGGATAAATATTGAAAAATTGACATAAATCTTTTAATTTCCACCGGTCGCTTTTGAATTACAAAACTACCGATTGAATTTTGATGAGAGTCTCTCAGGAGACTTCCGGGGCATTTTTATGAAGCTCCAGAGTATAAAAACGAAGTCCTTTAAGTCCATAACTTCACCTCGTAGGTGAACAATGACGAAACTGTTTGGCATCACTAAGGTTTCTCGTGTCTTCAAATTTCCACAAGTTATAATTTCATATGCAGATGGATGAGAAATGATGATTAATTTTCCTTGAAAACAAGAAAAGGTTAAAGAAAAATTGGTCCCATTTTTTCAATATTGTAAGAACGGATTGGTATATCTTGTAGCTCATTAGACAAATGATTTGTGTGAAGACTTGAATTTCTCAAAATAAAAGTGAAAAGAAAAATGGTGGTGGATTTGATGATTGAAATAAGTCTATGTCCCAAAAGGTTCGAATTTTTTTTTGACGTGTGACAAATGAACTGGAAGAGTCATAAATGAAAACCTTTCGACGCCAAGGCATGCATTTCCGGCAATATAGGCCGTCATACAATTACCGGCTTGTTGAACCGTCTGGACGGTTAAGTTCCATGGAAACCGTTTGACGCACGAGTTCTTAAACAATGGGCCGGCCCTGCGGACACGATCTTTTACCCTTCTGGAATAATTAAAGTGAGTTATGGCGCCTCCTCAGATATTAAGTTTAACCGCGGGTGGCTTACCAATTCCAGAAGCCTCATGAGTTCACCAACTCGAAACCGAGGAAAATTTGTTGCCCGGAAAGGGAAAAAAGGCAGATGGATAAATTTACATTCAACAGTTTTTCATATTTGTTTGTGTAAGATGTAAGTATATGCTTTTTATATCGCACTCGTCGCAGTACAGAATAAAATGAAATCTATTGACTCAATTTTGGTAACAATTTGTGGGAAATTATTTTTAGGAAGGAATTCATGTGAAGAGATCTGTCTTTGTATGGGATTCTGAAAGCTAAAGACGTTGATGCGGCCTATGCTTCTATAATGAAATGCTGCAGATAAAAAACGACTTTAAATATCTAAGGGCAAGCTTAGATAAAAACACCTTCAGCATATCATGACAAAAAGTAAAATATCACTAATGACCACAAGAACTTTAGGAAATCTTGGAGACTCAAATCGAAAATGGCTATTATAGGCTATTGGCTATACTTTTAGTACTATAAGACCAAAATTTTCCTACAGCTCAACAATCTAGTGGGCCAAAGGTCAGCCAAACACAAGCTATCCGAACATTAGGCAGCCTACCATGACTGGCAACCTATGTATCCCCGAAAATGGCCTGTTGTCTATACACGGCAGTAATAAGACCCAGAATAACCTATGGGTCACTAATCTGGTGGAACAAAGCTCAGAAAAAAATAGCTACCCAAACATTAGGCAACATACAAAGACTAGCCAACCTATGCATCTCAGGGTCAATGAAAATAACCCCGTCAATTGCACTAAAAACACAGCTAAACCTACATCCATTTGCGAATATTTATACAAGGAGAAGAGAGAAAAAGATCATGTAGGCAGCAACAACCTAACTGCACGGGAACTAAACACTTGGGGCAGATAACAATAATTAATAAAATCACACACCCGTTAAGAGATGAGGACTGACTACATGGTCCCAGAAACACTCTTTACTCCAACTTCCTATAAAGTCTCAACAGACTACAAAGGAGAAGAAGAATGCAGAAGGAAATCAGATGCAATGATATGGTATTCAGATGGTTCCAAAACAAATGTTCCAAATGATTACAATGGTTTCAAATCAGGCGTTTTCTGTACATTCCCAAAATATGAGCAGTCACACTCATTAGGGAAGCCTTTCAAGCTGAAATACATGCCATCAACTATTGTGCCATAAAAAATCTTAAGTGACGGGCAAAAAATCATCATAAGATCGGATAATGCAGTTAATAAAGCTAATGCACGAATAAAAATCACACCAAAATTAGTCAGCCAACGGATCCAAAATTTTCAAAACCTTGGAAACACAACAACCTGATATCTTGGGTAACAGTACAGGAGAATTTTGGGTAATGAAAAACAGACTCAATGGTCAGAGTAGGATCTGCAAGACCGTATATAGACCCTGAAACTATTCTTGGGTAACAAAATCAAACATAGAACCCTGCAGCAAAGAATGGATCAAAAAAGACACAGTAATGCTAAAACAACACTCCAAAATTAGCAAATTAGCAAAATTACCGGTACAGTTATAGAGGGTTAAACACAGAAGAGAGATAGGGCTACTGTAATCGGTCACTGTCATCTGAGAAAACATCTACACAACATGGGTATATTCAATGATGACCCCATTTGTAGGTTGTACAATGAGGAGGATGAAACAGCCACCCATATCATCTTCGAATTCGAAGCAACAGCTCAACGTAGGCTGGGATACAAAGAAACCCCAGGGAAGAAATTGTAGCAAGGACAGTCAATGACCTAGTACTTCTTAGGTGAAGGATCTACTCACTAGGGTACTAGGAAAGTGCAATAAGCCGGAATATACAAAAATTCCCACTTCGTAGTCTCCTTCAAGAACATCATAACATAGGTTTATAATGGTGATTAAAACAAAAATTTACCTTTTGAACCAATACTTCATCAGCTAGATAATTAAGCCGAAAGTATTTTATTCATATTGAAATTATATTTTTTTACTAGTTTTAAGAGATGTAAAGAAAAAATCAGTGGCAGGGGGCCGAATTTTGTTTTACCTTAGTTTCGCTGTTAGTCCACTGTTACATTTCCATTCCCTACATTCCTCTTCCATACCCTTCCTGACCACAACCCCACCCTACCAGGTTGGTGCCAGAAGGCTGCTCTCGATGTTACTACATGTATACTTTTATTACAGACAACAAGGCCAAAATTGAAAGTATTTATAAGCGTGAGTGTGTTGTCCATCCTTTTCCCTTGGTAAATCACGCTGGACCTCGATTTTCTACAAGAAATGGTTACATATTTAAAAAAAATCGTACTATTTAGATCCGGTGGAAATTCCTCTTAACAATGAGTAATAAATTAAGTATGAATGGTTCATTAGGTTTTCCAGAAGAGAATGGTTTTAATCGAGAAGGCTTTTGTATTATTACTTGAAGAAATTAGCCTGGAGAACCCGTACAGGGTTTTTTTTTAACGAATTTGCGTATACCGATTCATCTATTGCGTGCTTCTATCACAGAGGACAATGGCCTCAGTCACGAAGACCCCCGAAGCACGATATTGTTTACCTCCAATTTCATTAGACTCTTTTCTACCAAATCCGACTTGTAGTCTTACTACTCAGATTGCATTATTGTTCAAAATAAATAATAAAAACTCCAGTAATTAAGCCTTGTATATTTTTGATTACTGTCAGGACTGATGATGTCTGATAATATTGATCTATGTATATCTTCGTTCAGCGGTCTTCGCTATCTTTGCCTAAGCTTTCTGTGTAATTTTTTAAATAGTTTCGATCTGACCGGAACAAACCGTTATTTGCTGGCACCTACCCAGCCCAAGTGCAACGATTTTTGCCGTTTTACCGAGATACGGCGCCGTTGCGTGATCACGGGAGAATTTATGTTCTATGATGAAGGCCGCTTTTCCTGAATAACTGCATCTGGCTTTAACGGAAACTTTTTCACGGAAATAGCTCTTTCGTTTTCAGGAAATAAGTCATAGTTAAGAATTTTCCTCTTACACCACCAAAAATCGTTGCGTGATCTTCACTAATCTTCTTAGAGAGATAAATCGCCTTGTCGACACTTTGGAAGCAGATCTCTTCAACAGAAATGCGGTCTTTTAAATTTATCTCGTTTAACAAGCCTAGCACGGAAGGCTGAAAATACAAACTTCTATAAATATATGTAAATGATATAAATGAAAAATTACCCTATGATAAGCGCACATATCCAATTCTCTTTTTATAAACTCAGAGTTGCTTTTATTCAGTTTCAAGCTAGTTGATCTTGTTTAAACGACGTCAAAACGACAATACGGGATGATTAACAACAATTAGCAATTATGAGAGATGTTTTTGCCCGGCTAGACATGTAGTTCGGCCATTGTACCAAAACATCGAGCATAGTACCACCCCTCAGACCCCATGAACAAATCGCACAATTGTTAGATAAAGTCTGCAGATTTGGATATGTACTTAATGATAATTAGCAATTGGATTGATTACAGATTGTGAAAAAATGGTAAGGGACGATCATAGATGATGGGTTAATCATCATGGGGGTCATACCTCATAAATGATGGTTATTGATCGCTAGACATGGTTACGATCTGTTAAATATTGTTAGGATTAATTAGGGATGGTAGTAGACGATCTGACGATAGAAAACATTAGTAAAATTTCATGCTGAAAGAAGTTCAATGAAGGTTAGCATCGTTTAGGATTGGCTACTATCTGTTTACGACTGCTTGGATAGATTATGAACGGTTAACGATGCGTAAGTTTCTTAGTGATGGGTTAGGTAACTGACGACCATGCGTGACGAGAGAATGTTTCCAGAAGTGAGATATTGTTAGTGATGATTATAAATGGTTATTAAGGATAAGTGAAGATTAGAGATTGCAAGAATTGGTTATAACTGGTTACGGATAGTTAGCTAACGATAAATAGAGATAGTTTTTTATTTAGAAATCGATTAACGGTCACTAATCACCACACAATAATAGAGATAGTCATGAACAATCTGAGATAGTTAAAGAAAATGGTCAATGATGGTAAGGTCATTAGCTACAATTTATTGAAGTATGGTGGGATAGATTAGGAATAGTTAATGTTGGATACAGATTTTTAGTCAAGTTTAGGGTTGTTAGTGATGACCTAAAATGGTTAGCGAATGGTGGATAATAATGTACACATGCCACATGTTTGATGCTAAAATGTGTTGGTCAGTTATGGTTATGATCGATTAGAGGTATCTATTGTCTGCCTGCTATGGTTGGTTAATGGCGATTTATTGGGCTATTGAGTAATGATTCATGATGTTTGCATGGCCAATGATGGTTAGGATAGGTTAGAGATAGCTATTTTCTGTTGAATATTCTTTAAATAGATGAAAGATGGTTAACGATAGTTTAAGGCTACCATTAGTGATGACTGGTGATTATAGATAATTATTATAGATATGTGAAGATTAGGATTGGTTAAGAATGGTTAGTGACGATCTGACGAAGTTACCGATTAATAGCTTGTAATGAATATTGATTTTATGCTGAAATGAGATGGTCAATGATGCCAGTTAGAAACTACTATTGCCAATTGTAGCTTGTTAATCTAGATCAGGGATGGTTAAGGACTGCTAGAGACAGTTAATGCTGGGTTTGTTAGTGACGATAATAGATAGTTAGGGCTGGTTATAATGATGGTTATTGCTGATTACGGTTGTGTAGCAATTGTTTGGTGTGTTTGATAGTCGGTTAATGGAAATAAGGGAAAAGAGGTAGTAAACATATTTGCCTTTTTCATCTAAACCATCTTGGGATCCTATCTGCTCTTATGTCTCTTTAAAATATTCCTTAAATTAATAATAAATTAAATAATTTATTAACAGTGAAAATTGTTCATTTTATTTATAAAAGAATAAATAATAAAAGGAACAAAAATAATATTTTATAATGTCCAATCGAAATTTTATATATTTCGAAAAACTAATTTTTACAGTTATGTTGTTTTACCATCATTAGCGAGTTGTACTAAGCTGTGAAAATCTTTCATCAGTATATATTCAAATTGATACTAAATTGGCAATATTTAGAGTTTTTTAATGAATTTAAGCGATTATTTTCTTTTCGAGTTCATAATTTTGTTCTGCCCCTAAAAACCTTCTGTCGATACTCAGAAAAGGAAAATAAATTTCAACCAATTTTATCTATTTGAACGCACTTAGTTCAAGTAGGTTAGAATAGAATCGTTATGGGAGCTTTATAAGTGAATTTATAGTTGACAGAGAGGGAAAATGTCTTTATTTCTCGAACCCTCATTCCCCCAGACAACTCGAGCCGTTATTTCAGTTAGTTGGGTTCAATGTTCTTTCGACCATTTGGCTCAACATGGTTAAAACCTTTTAATGAGTAAATATTTTGTACAATCAAAATCACAGTTTACAGTCTCGCTTCTTATAACTGAAGACGATCAGCATGGGCCATGTGGAAAGTCGAAAAAATTCAAGGTGGGTAATGTTAAGTGGTAGTACATGTGTTATTCCAGGGAAAGGGGACGACAGCTGTTAAATCCCACCGCTAAGTCTGCCATCAGCCTTCCCCAGCCACTTTGACTTTATTAGTGCCATCATTATAATTAACAAAAGTTGTCTGTGCTGTTTTTGTAAATATTTTATTTGTACCCTATACATATTCGCACATATTACAAATGTGATTACAATTTTTTTTTTCAATCGGTCACAACACTAACGGCAGCGCTGCTGCACCCGGAGGACACATGCCATGACTAACCGGCCAATTCTGGCACTCATTGTGACGGATTAAGGGGCAAGTAAGTCGATTAAGGCGACGTGGCGGGTTCTCGGGATGGGAATGTGCTGAGATTGCTCGAGAGGTTGGTGTGAAACTTTTGGAATCGGTAACGGATCAGTTCTTTGACAAAGGGAATGTTGAGGACATTGTGGATAGTGAGGTTAGTGTGTAATAAAAGGGCTTTGACAATTTGTCTGAGGACAATGTCTGAGGTTGGCTTGGTAGAACATCACAGTTCCACTCCGTATGTTCAAAGTGGCAGCAGTCGAGGTTGTATAAGTTAGCTTAGTTTTGACGATCAAGGCAGATTTTGGTCCTAGATGTCTTCGTAGTTGTCCAGGTCTTCTGTTGAATTGTTGTCTCTAAGTCTCTTGGAGTCCATGTCAGTCTGCTGCTTAGGTACAGTCGTATTTCACTTGAATGGAAGTATGTAACTCTTTATTAATATCGTAATAAAAAACTTATAGCTGAATGTATTTTTGTTTCCCACTTCTCCAGTGCTAATTTTTGTTTTAAGCATTTACTATTAAATCGTATTTTTCAAACACCTAGCTCTCTTCGGCATACAAGGCATGCGGGTTTCCTGCGTGTCCTGACTTGCTCCTAGCTTCTACCACCTCTTCTGACCAATGGGCTTCGATTCCCTAAAGGGACATACGACAAAACTAATTGAAAAGATGCTGGAAAGATAATTCTGCCTGCGAGTCGATTAACCCATGTTGACCCGGCACTGGGTCCGTCTACACTCGTGGGTTTTGATATTATTCAAACACCTTCGGCTTTGTGCCATCTTCAGTGAGGAATTGTCTCTCTCTCCTGTATATTTCTAAAATGTATTACAAATTTTATCATTTATCTCTATCTCTTCCCTCCCTCTCTCTCTCTCTCTCTCTCTCTCTCTCTCTCTCTCTCTCTCTCTCTCTCTCTCCCTCCCTCTCCCATACACACACATGCTACACTACTACTGCTACTATAAACACACATTGTGTTGTATGTGGCGTTGTACTAAAATAAATAATAGCATGTACATAAACGTCCATTTTCATATTTTAGATGGTCAGAAATTTATTATTATTATTATCCATAACTTTTTAAATTACTGAGTTTTTGTACTTCGCTAACGATTAATTATTTTTTGGTTACATTATCTGCTTGAAAGTTCTTGATGTAATTCAATGTTATCGTGCTTTGACTAACTATTTATTCTTTCCTTTCTCACTATTACTTGTTTCTTCTTTCTGATTTTTTTTTGCCAAATTCTACTATAAGAATCTAATACGTAGTAAGTAAACTAAAACTAAAGCCTAATATTAGAAGAGTTTACGAAATAGCGCACTTGAAATCCGGTTAACATATCCCAGACGTGCCTTATCGAAAATATGTATGATAATGAAACACTTACGATTTTAATGATCAGTACAGTTTGCGTGCCCATCCCTCGAATCGATTTTCAGTTATCGGCTCTGGAGGCTTTCTATAAAAATTAGAATAATTTTATAAGTTTTATCCTCGTTTAAAGAATAATGTAAGCATAATTTTATTATAACAATTATGCTTATTTTATAGTAATAGTAAAATAAGAAATACAAAGGTTTATGAGCGAATAATCTTGGCATTATAAGGGATGGTTTGTTGACCATGTCGTACCGGTTAATTAAAAGCAATAAAAAAAAAATATATATATATATATATATTTGTGGCTTGTTTGTTTTGGTAAATACTCCAATAAACAGCCAGACGATTAAATATAGATGTATGTAACTATGTATGTATTTTTCAAGATCCAAGACAGCACAGAATAGAAAACAAGTGTGTTTTTATCGCAAACTGTAAAAACGATTAAAATCATTCGGAGAATATTGCATTTTATTGGATTGCGATAAAATTTGTATTGGTCGTGAATAGGCCGAGAGGCGAAAATGTCCTATTTACAAATATATGACCACTATTTTAGACGCGATCAATACTTAAGTCTGCGAAGATCCCCACGAGGTCTCCGCTTACTCAGGAATTCTTGTTTTCACTGTCTTTAATCTTGTAAATATTTTCTCAAGATTCGGACTCCGTTTAATCCATAAATCCACCTTGCTCTCAGACAAAAGAAACCATTATAGCGTGTGGGATACACTTAAATATATAAAAAAATATATATACTGAAAAATCTCGGATTCGATCTCATACCACGAAAAAGTGGTCTCGTTTGATGATATGTATAAATGACGAGAGGCTAGGGTCAAGTGTACGCCCGGTCAAGCATTTTTAGATAAGTGCTCTAATTACAAAGTACCATGTGTTAATTATATAAAGCCGCATCAAAGGGTTTCTTTTATAAAAGCTCCTTTAAACTGAGTATTGTTATTTTTTTAATAAATTTAAGAAGTTCTGAATACAATTACATTTGTATTCCTTATATTCATGGAAAATCATAGATTTTATTGGATTGGCATAAACAAACAATGGGCAGTACATTGAGAACAACATAATCAAATGTCAATATAAAATGAAGAAATTTTGCTGATAAATAGTCGGATATTTTCCTGCATGCGGATCATTCCTGGCCACCAAGGTCCGCCTAGTCTCGCTGTTTTAGTATGAAATGACTCGAAGTGACCGTATAATTCATGAAATTGACGAATATATGAAGCCTTTCGGTTGAGGAATTGTTGAGCATCATCCATACATTTGGAAATACTGGTCCGCCTACTCTCGCTAAATTTTTAGTTTGATACGACTCGAAGTCACATTTAATTCATGAAATTGACAAAAGTATGAAGCCTTTTCGGTCGAGGAACCATTGGGTTTATTGTCCTCCTCCTGTATGCTATAGTAAGATGTGATTTTCGAAAAACACACGAGTAAATTTAAGAATGTACAAATTAAAAGAAATCTTTCTGTCAGTTAGATTGTCCCAGGCATGCTAGTAAGCCTGGCATCGCCGTACGGTATGATATGACAGAAGAATTGCTGAAGATTATTTATCATCTGCCCGTTTCCAGTTAGCCATCGATCTATACGTCTTATATCTATTTGTCAAAAATACTAGCGAAGATACTACTTCTCAAGTTAATTGAGTAACTTCTACCCCTCCTCCAAAACACCCAATATGAATACAGAAATTATCATTCGCGCGCTGAAGAGCTGTCTAGTTGATGTCATTCTCAAGATCAAAAAAAGAAAAAATGTCTGCTTGGGATATATTGATACAGTGAACGTTCCATATGAAGGTCAGCTTTGTAAAATAAAACCCTTTCTATCAGACACTATCCACAAACTGTACTTGGAAAGAAACAAGACTGATAAAACTGAGAGTACCTCAAGGCGAAGTTATTGGGCCTTTTTTCTACTTTATTTACCCCAGAGATCTTCTTACAACGTGTACAAGCGCAATTTGTCTATCGACAAGCAACTGATAATGCAAAAGAGTAGTTGCAAAAATTGTTGAACAATACTATGGTGCTCATGCTCGATGAATGAACCAAACCAAGCTGACATGGAATTCATTCCCCTATTGAAAGGCCATAAATCGACCATAAGTAACGCCCATTTAGGGTTGGACTTTTAAAAGAGGATGTTGTAAAATGCCTAGTATTATTAGACTCTATGCTCAACTGGAGTGTACCTACAAAAAAAATCCTTGTTAGGAGAATATGATCTAGAATACACGAGTTCAAATTCCACATTAATCTAAAAGCAAAAAGATTGTTTTACCTCAACCTCATGGTACTGCTCGTATCTATGAGGGTCAGCAACATACATCCATTCAAAAAAGGTCCTATACACCTTTTCTCGTTCAACCTCTGAAAACACCGTATTGAACTGCAATCTTTCAACGTACTGCTAAACAAACAAATTATTAGAAATAATCTCCCAGTAAAAAATCCGAGAGGAGGATGTGTGAAAGTTCATTACCTTTTTATGATAATTAAGGAATAAATTGTACATTTCGGAACGCATAGAATTACCAATGTCCTCTTACGAAACCTTTTAGCTCCTGTTTCACAACAGAGAAATAAATCTTATTAACTATCACCCTGGATGTAAAGAGTTGTGCTGTAATCGGTTTTGGCTAAATGCAACCACCATGTGCACGAGCCAGGTGTTCAACCGGGAAAAAAGCAACGTTCACAGTTAACTGGTTTAATCCATTACTCATGGATCGATCAAATTACTTATGATCCGTTCCGGAAGAGTTCCAGGGAGGGAGGATTATTTTTTGTGTACGAAATATACGCCCTCAGACTGTCTTCTTTTCTCGCTGTAGGTCTCGAGGCAGACGTTACATCAACTACTTCCGACGAAAATAGCTCTTGTGATAGTCTTCATGTTTCAAAGAACCGACACGAACTTTCGCTAACTCTATTTATTTTTTTTTGTTTTTTTAGAATTGTCTGTTATGCTGGAAAGAACTAGCAACCATATTAATTTTCAAAGCATATATTCAAGCAGAAACAGTGTCAAAGCCTTATCATAATCTCAATTTATCTTTTTTCTTGTTCTCTCGTTCACTTCCTCCCTTGATTTTCCATGCGGAAAAGACAATATTTCGAGATGATTAGAACTGTTAAACGTTAAGAGAGTTTGCGAAAAATGGAACCGACAGTAATGGATGGTTGGCTATGGTCAGTGAAATGGTTATTAGACCGACATCATACATATAATCTTATAACGTTATAAACAGGGATAAACAAGAGATACCTCCACTTCTGCATATTTTGTTCCCGTTAACCTGGCCCTTTTTAGTGTTATGATTCTACACATTTCAATTTTCTCTGCATGGATACTTCATAATCTCTAAAATCATATTCTATAATGTCTAAATACATTATTCGCTTAATTATAAAGGAGGTAGTTACGACCTAAATTTGCGACATTTTTTAAATAAAACAACTCTCTCTTTCTCTCTATCTATCTATCAATCTGTCTATCTATCTATGTATCTCCCTTACTCGGTCTCTCTCTTTCTTTTTCTTTCTCTCTTTCTCATTTTCTCTCTCTCTCTCACTTTCTCATCTGTCTATTTCTCACTCTCTCCCTCACCATTTCTCTCTCCCTCTCTCTCTCTCTCTCTCTCTCTCTCTCTCTCTCTCTCTCTCTCTCTTCTTGTTATTGTAAGAGAGGTCGTTCGCGACCTAATTTGCAAGATTTTTGAAATAAAACGATATTTATTCCTTCTCTTTCTCTCTCTCTCTCTCTCTCTCTCTCTCTCACTCACTCACTCTCTCTCTCACTCACTCTCTCTCTCACTCACTCACACACACACACCCGCTCTCACACACTGTTTATGTCTGCANACAATACATTATATAAACAAGTCATAAAGCCTATGTGGACATAGGTTATTGAACTGTGGGGTTGTACCAAACACAGGAATATCAAAATCATACAAACACTCCGTATCGTACTCGCTTCGGCGGTACATATACTAAAATTGGAACGATACAAACACTCCAAAATAAAATCTTAACATTTTTTTTTATATGTTTTTTATATTCTTATGTAACCTGGTCAATGCACCTTGGTACATAAGAAGTAAGGACTTACATAGGGTTTACATAGGGATCTTAAGATCCCTGCATTCACGGCGGATATACAAAAATTTACCGCCAAACACCAGGCTCGCCTCAGCCAACACGAGAATGTGGAAGCGACCAAACTCTTACATAACCGAAACATGGTCAAAAAATTAAAAAAACAAAGCCATATGAACTGTGTAGTTAAACATGAATAGTGAATAGTGAAATGTAAAGCCAATGGGTTTATAAGAATGTAAACATTTATTTATTCTATAATATTATTGTAAAATTAATGGTTGGTCTGATAAGACCAGTTTTAATAAATAAATTTAATTTTTAAAAAACTCTCTCTCTTTCTTTCACCCACTCTCTCACATATGGATTTCAACTCGAATTGCGGCAAAATGGCTGAAAATCTAGAACAAATTAGCAATATCTTACTTTTAACTTAGAAAATTAACTTAACATTAAACCATCATACCGATTTACTACCTTAGACGCCTAAAAGTCAGCTAATATCTTGCAAGATCATACCGACAATGTTTTCTGACGCTGGGGCGTTTAGAAGTTTATTTACTATTTCAATATATTTAATTATTTACCTTTCTAAATGGCAATCCCCGTTAATCGAAACTGGACAAATTTGTCAGTGCTGTTTGTGTTGGTAATCTAAAGAGTTAATGTTTTTATGCTGTAGGTATTGTAACAATATTACAATAGTATTACTTAAAATGTTACTACTGTAACATTTTTAAGTAAAGTTTTCATTCTGCTGATTATTATTATGTACAAAAATTTCAGCCTTATGTAAATACATACTATTGAAATTTTACAATCATGAATGTTGAATTATTGTATAAATATTCCACACGTTGGCTTTATTTTCTTTTAGCAAATCACTTGTCTAATGAACATCACTTTCTAGTTTATGGTCGCGATACGAGGAAGAATCATTCTGAAAACGACCTAAGACTGTCCCTATTTATAGTCTTGCCAACCTAGGGTGAAATAGTGAAACACGTGTCGACGTTCTTCATTCCCATGAGTCACGCCTTGAGCAATCCTGACCGAGGGTTAGCATCATTATTGTAAAAAAAGGGCAACTGGATGGTTTTCGATTTTAATGGTTTAAGGTGTTTCCGACTTGCAACTATATATGACTGAATAATTGTAATGATCAGTTCTCCCGAAGGGTTCTGCATGTGACGTCTTTTGACAAAGCTATAAAAAATTCCCATGCTCTTGACTAAACTTAAGATTCAGATAAAAGCCACGTGTCCTGACTCGGTGGGAAACGGCTTTTTAGCTCAATTAGCACTGATTTATCAGCCTCGATCCGGCCACATGTCAAGTATATATATTTCTTTTTTCTTCAACTAATGCAAAAATGGACATTTTAATCCCTTGTTGATAAACTTAGTGATAAAAGAAGGAAACGTGACATTTAACAGCTTCATAAAGGAAGAACAAAGATAGGGTAAATAAATAAAAAATCTTTGTTCGGAAGAAGCTTTTTCTTGTACTGAAATTTGTCGACATGACAAAACATCAGTCGTCATTAGGGTCAATTTCTCCTCATACAACTCTCCCTGTTTCTTTCACATCTTAACGTCCAAACAAAACAAGTTAGAGAAAATTTTTAATGTTGATCTTTATCACATTCATCATTTATGAAAATCATATTAACGATTGTCAATAGTGATTTTCACAAGAACACGGCTTAGGATAACAGAGGTACAGGTAGTGAAAATGAAATAAGAAATGGAAACAATATACATGGAATACAATAAACCACAGACAGAAGGGAAAATTAACATAGAACATAATTGAATAGAATTGTCTGGAAAGGACGACAATACAGTTTAAAAAAAGAATAAAATGTAAAATAAAGCAAGCTAAATGAAAGTCAATAACAAACTATTAGTAATGGACGGATAGGGGACAGAGATAGGGATAAAGGAAGCGGCCACAAGGCCTTCTGCACCTCGACCTGAGTAGATCTATTGTGCTCTCCCGTTTTTTATAACTCACTGGCCAGCTTCAGGTTGTTAATCAACCAGCGGCTGCTCGTAGGATCTTGAGGTTTTCCAGTCCTAGTCCCAAGAATCTGCACCTGCATAGACCTTCACCAAAACATGAGTTCTGTGGTCTCCTCCTCTTCCTGGCAATATCTACACAGTGTTTCTTCTGTCCGGTGCATGTGCTTTCTTAAGTCGCAGTGCCCTGTCAGGAGTCCGACCAGAATCCTGGTTCGCTTGCGGTCGCATTCCAGTAAATTGCTTTGTAAGTTTTGGGGATAGCCCTTCTATGAATCTTTTGCATGCCTCATATCTGTGGTATTGTTCCACCTGGTTTTGGACTCATTAAGGATTCATTTTGAGATGTATCCTCTTTTGTGGAAAGATCCCTCTTCGGCCAACATGTCAACTTTTTCGTTGCATTTATGCCGCGATTGCCCAGGCACCCATGCCAGGATCAAGACATTAGTGTCGCTGACTTCCGCCAGGTCCTCCATTCAGGTCCAAACACTTTTTGCCTTCATCTCGCATCAGGGCCTTTAGTGCTGCCTGATTCTCAGAGAAGATGGCTATCTTCCGGGAATGTATACCTAGCCTTTTTATTTCCCTTGCGCAGTCGATTTCAATCGCTATGATTTCAGACTGGAAAACTGTAGCATGTTTACCTAGTTTACTGTCGGTTCAGTCTTTGGATTCATCCCGAAGACTCCAGCCCCGGGCCCTTGTCGGTCTTGGAGACGTCAGTGTACCAGTAGGAATTTGCGTTTAGTGGTGATCCCTTGGCTCATTCGTCCCAGAAGAAAACAAGCGCTTAAACAAAAAATGTGGTTTAATAGTAAAAAGAAATCGGCACACAATTAAGTAGAACACATTTTAATACGATAGAGGTACGAGTAGAGAAAGTGTAGAACAGAAGAGACATCTAGAACAGAAGCAATATACAGTCGAACAACATGAAGTGTAATGAACAACAGAAAAAAAACTTTTGTCAAAATAAAAGGAGAATAAAATGTAAAATAGAGCAGGACAAGTTAAACTAAAGAACAATAATAAAGAGCAGAACATTGGTCAAAGCATAACGGAAAAAACAACCAGGCAAATGCAGAATAGGACAGAACAACTAAAAAAAAAAAATCCATACATAATGATGTAGATCAGAGAAAAGTATAACTTATTAACGACAGTTCAATTGTTTGTTTTGATACAAATCTTATTTTAAAAATTTTGTAATTGTTAAAGTTAGTATAAAATACCGTATCCCTTCTCTCCGCTAACATTGCCAAGATAAGTGATCCCTGTAGGCCAGAATTAAATGCATTAATAAATAGGTACTAAGCAGGGTGAAAGGTCTTGTTTGGATTGATGCCAGCAGGTCGATCATCTCTGGATCAGCGAATTCTAGTTTTGTATCAGCTGTGATTATCGTGCATTCTCAACAGAAAATAAAAATAATGTATTTTAAGGCTAGATGAAAAATATATACTTTTGTTTGTCTATTAATGGCGGTAGCATTTCCTTTAGGTTGTTAATAGAATAAATGTATAATATCGTTGCAAAGGGAGGGCCGAGGGATGTTGGGGATGTTGTTCACACTTTCTTGATTATTTCTGATCATTCTACACGCCTTGTTGCGCCTTCCACTATTTTTACCCCAAGCCTGGTAAGAATCCTCTTCTATTCTCAAAGCTAGAAACCCTTTAAAAAGAATATGTTAGGAAAGTATTTACACCGTCGATAAATCGACATTGAACGGCGGTATTTGAGTTGTCAAAGAATAAATAAAAATTATATTTCGTGAAGTGGTCGGGAGAGGTGATGAGACAGAATAAATCAATAACCATATCGTTTTTGTTAATCTTTGTCAGCAGAATGAATGAGCCTTCTTCAGTGAACTTGGCCTTAATGACGGTCAGAGCAATGCCACTGATACAGCCCTCTTACTTGACAAGATACTGGATAGAACTTGGACAAATTGAAAATTGTCGGACCAACTAGACCGTAAATTGTTAAGAGAAAAATAACCTTCTCTCTCGCTCTCTCTCTCTTTAAAAAAAATCTTAGCAACCCAAAAAGTATGGAAAAATATCTTCCTATGATCTTTTAAAACGTGTTTCAAAGTAATAATTTTACTCGTAGGGCTATTCATATGTTTTTTGGTAACTGCGATTCATGGAAAATCCCATATTAGGCTGCCTCACCTACGTCAATAATCTAAATTTTACAGATTGAATAATTTCTAAATATAAAACTTGTTTAATCCGTAAATATAGATTCACTAATTCAGAAACGTTTTCTCTACCTGTCATGTGATACTCTTACATGATAACTTTTAAGACTCAAATGCCTCTGAATCACCAGTTTTATAAAAAGAGTTTCACTGTTTGTGGATGGAATTTGTAATTGTGTCACTACTGACGGTTTGGTTTACAAGGTTGACGATTCTACGGCTAGCTTTGGTGGTAGTTACTAGCTGTAGGAGGTTATGGAGCACTCGAAATGGTTGATGAATTTGGAATGACTTACAACGATGATGATTAGAGCAGTTTAGGAAGATAAGATGGCTATAAAGTTGTCCAAGTGTATAATACGTATATGCGAACAAAACAGTAATCAACCAGGAAGACAGTGATGATTATAATTGGTGTTAAAGATGTTAAGGCAAGGGGTAGTTATGAATTTTTATTTATGATTAGAGAAGAATAAGGGTTAAGGATAGTTAGATGACGATAGTAAAGAAGAGATAGTAAGCAATAGGTTAAAACTAAATAAACAGTAATTCCTTGTCAAAGGTTTATACCAAGAAACGATATGTAACAGACGAAGATCATCAGTGACCATTGTAAATGTTTCGACGACAATTTCAAATAGCTACTCGTGATAGAAAATGAGCTAAACTAGAACAATATTTTAGAATTATACCATCTACAGAACGAATTATATCGTAGAAGCCAGGCTACATATGAATGATTATTAGAGACGTTTGGTGATGGTTAGAGTTGCTTATAAATTGTTAGTGATAAAAGGATGGTTACACATTTTTAGTGTGTTGAGAGATGGTTGGAGTGGTTGGACGTAGTAGGCATATATTGGTTAGGGGTTTGTAGGGTTTATTTTGGTTAAGGGTTGTAGTTGCGTATTGCTTATAGTAGTTAGGGTTGTTGATAAATGGATATTGGTAGTTAAACCTTGAGGTAGAGTCTATTTGAGTTTGTTAAGGTTAACGGCTAATCAGGCGTATGTTTCGGCTATTAGGTGAAGAAAAACCGCAGTCACCCACACAAAAGAACCTTTATCCAGGCTATAGAGTCTGTTTAACACTTTAAAACTGAACTCTGAACATAGGACAAAGGCAGGCGCACACTAAATCTATTAAGTCGAGGAGCAAGAGGCTCCTCGGGCACCCTACATCCTATATATCTTATCTATATCACTAATGGTTAAGGTAGTTACATTCAGATGTAGAGGTTTGGTCATTTGAGATTACAGGTGGTTTATCGTGGATAAGATTGTCTGGTTAGTGGTTAAAAATATTTTTATTGCTATTGGCGGTGTTAAAAGTTCAATAACGGGTTTTTACTGTTCGAAGCAAACTAAACGGAAGGTTGAAGATGGTTATAGTTACGTTTTTCCAAATTTATTTATTATCTGCAGCTATCCCTTATGGAAGTTACTCTTGTGTTATTACCACAACCAAAACTAATGATCTAACCTTAGCTAACCATCCCTGAAAATTCCGAATCATTACTAACCACGACCTCCATTATCCAAATATCCTGTGTTTAACCATCACTAACCTTCCTTAACTTAATAATCCCTACCCGTCGCTAACAATAAAATAAAATTTAAAAAAACATAAATTTGTTACTATAATTATTACCCTAAGCGTTACTAGTTAATCATGATGGAGACGAGGTTACAGGAAGCGGTGGTTTAATATTCCCCAAGTACTGCACCCTTTGGTTTATTGTGCTTTTTCTAGTTCCTTAGGTTAGTTCAATTGGTTCGGTGTTTCTTTTATGAAGCAGAAGGTCATTGATGCTATTATTTTTCCCAGGTCATCTGGGCACCCTAGATTATCTTCAGTGAACAGTTGTTTCTCATTCGAGAATAATATGGGTAGTAGTTGCACTTCCAAAAAAAAAGGATCTTTGTTGAATATATCCATGCTTTGTGTTTTCGAAGATACCAGTGGACCTGTATAGACCCCATTATTTCCTGAAATTAATCTTTAGCTGTATCAATGTGTGTACTAGTTTGACGACCGTTCTTATACCATACGTAAACTGTGTCTGGCACCTCTAGAGTTCAACTTTTATTTTTGTTTATTTATTTTGCTTTGTGCGGATCCATTCTTAGCTCCTGGGCCTATATTTGGTCTTTGAGGTTCTCCTCTTTCTAGTTTGTCTGCTTGTCCATTACACAGAATTCCTTTGTGCTCTGCCACCCAATATTGTTAGGTTTTCCGAGGTTTTGGATACATAATACGATTTTGGATGTGACAGTTTTATACGGCAATGTTTTTAGGTCTGCTTGGCAGTCTGATGGTATAAGGTTTGTTGTATTTGTCTTGCAAATCCTCTCCTACACAGATTCCTTTATGTACTGGGACCCCCTCATAGTGGTTAACAAACAATAATTATATTTTTTTTATTTCATAAAAAATTATGGTGAATGCTCGTTTAATCACGCATTATTATATATTATCTGTCGTCGATATAAAATGTATGAACATCTATAATAAACGATACTTTTGTTAGTGATAATTCCACTTTATGTTTTTCACTTGGTTAAATATTCAATTTTCGACAAATTTAGATTTTGGTAAAACGTAAAAAAAGCTAAGTACATTATACTAATGAAGATAGAATTATACGAAAGTTAATAGGGAAGAGGTCGAACGCGGTTCATGGCCAATCAGTTCCATTTAACTTGTTATATTGCCCTTTATCTGCAGGTTATGTTTTATTTTTTGTTTTTGAGATCACCGACCTGTGAAACATTCCTTTTATCCTTTTTGGGCATGGCGAGGGCATAGGCTGAAGGATAAAGACAGTGGTTGACAATTATGGCTATGGCACGTTAGAAAATTGTTTCAACAGCTGCTGACCCAGAAGTTTTTAATCAGAAACCTTCCACGTTTAACCTAATCCTTATTTTTTATTTGGGTCGTATCGAAGTTTTTATTATTTTTTTAAAGGGCATCAATAATAACCTGTTTAAGGTTACACGTTTTCAAAAACGTATTTATTAATAATGTAACAGTGCGGATAATTATTTTACTGATCTCTTTTTAAAAATACGATACATTGTTTAGGCATTTTGACTAATCCTCGTTCAAAACCACCAATAAAGTGTTTTTTTATGATTGTAGGCAAACAACAACTTGGTTTCCTGCTTTTTAAATTTAAATTTGACCTTTTACACGTCGAAGACAAACAAATCGAGGACGGTTTCCTTTTGAATCGACACAATCCACTTTCAATCAGTTTCAAACATAAAAGAAGTGAGTGACATCTTAATGTTGTAATGGCCGGAAGCTAGAAAAACGGGAGTGATGAGAAATCGGACCAGAGAGTACTGGGAGATTTAATTTGGCCCTGGGCTCCTCCACAATGGCTTCAATTTGCATAGAAAAAAATCCTGATATAAAAATATTCAAATCAACCTCAATAAATTAAATATGTGAGCATCTCCCATCATTTTTAAATAAGGCTAATCATTTCTGGAGACAGCTTTTTCAAATCATTCACATCCCAACTAAAACCAACCCTTTCCATAGGATGGATTACCCTAAATGTTTTTACTTAAAATGTATGTGCAATAATGAATAGTTATCTAAGAATTCCTAGCCATCCCTAACCATATAAATTACCATATACTGATAGATTTTTAGAACCCCAAATCACATCAAAACAAGAATTAAACTTCCTACGAATCTCACAATCAACAAATCTAACAATTTCTCTTAGTTTTTAACCATCTCATAACCAAAATTTAAAACTCCGATCAGACAAACATATTTTAACAATGTCCAGTCTAATTATAGCTAATAAATTTGAACTATCTTTTATCATCTCCCAACATAACTAACAACTTCTTCCGGTTTCTAACCTGAGAAATTTCAAAATCATAACCATTCAGAACAAGCA
The DNA here is from genome assembly GCF_000648675.2 of Cimex lectularius. NCBI lineage: Eukaryota > Metazoa > Arthropoda > Insecta > Hemiptera > Cimicidae > Cimex > Cimex lectularius. The sequence continues at coordinate 143,716 of NW_019392993.1, forward strand.
TATACTCAGAATCTCTAACCATCTCTGACACCTTTAAACCAACCATAACCATTCTAATCAAAACAAACATATTTTAAGTAACTCTAACCATCTCTGACATATTTAAACCTTCCATAACGATATATTTATAAACAGAATAAGCTTATTTTAACAATATCTTACCATCTCTGTCAAACTTAAACCATTCCTAACCATCTAATCGTAGCTAATAAATTCTATGTATGTCCTATCTTTTTTGAACGTAACTAACAACTTCTTCTAGTTTGTAACAATATCTGACAAATTTCAACTCTTCATAACCATTTCTGATCAGAAAAAACAAATTTTTACCATCTCTAACCATATCTGAAAAATATAAGCCTTCTTTAGCCTCTCAATCATAGCTAAAAAAAATAACATTCTCATAACCATATATCGTAGCTAATAAACTCCAAGTATCTCCTATCTTTTTCGAACGTAACTAAAAACTAAATTCACTAATTTTCGTAGTCCGCTTGACCAATTAATAACATTCAATTATTATGGTTATAAAGAATTAAAATTCGTCAGATATGGTTACAAACTAGAAGAAGTTGTTAGTTACATTCAATTAATTAAGGTTTTTAAGTTGAGATAAAAAGTCAGTGTCACGAGCGGGATTCGAACCCACGACCTTCAGCTTGATACGCCGCTACTCTACCAGTTGAGCCATCATGACTTCGATCCCCTCGGGCTCTAACACAATTACACGACATTTGAAAAATGGCAAAAAGGAGGGAAAATTCAAAAGGTGGGGTTGAGATGGGAAGTTAGTGCCCGAGGGGATCGAAGTCATGATAGACGAATTTTAATTCTTTATAACCATTTCTAATCAGAACAAACAAATTTTTACCATCTGTAACCATATCTGAAAAATATAAACCTTCTCTAGCATCTCTAATCATAGCTAAAAAAAATAACACTCTCATAACCATCTAATCATAGCTAATAAATTCTAAGTATCACCTATCTTTTTCGAACGTAACCAACAACTTCTTCTAGTTTGTAACAATATCTGACAAATTTCAACTCTTCATAACCATTTCTAATCAGAGCAAACCAATTTTTGCCATCTCTAACCATCTCTGAAAAATGTAAACCTTCTCTAGCATCTCTAAGCATAGCTAAAAAAAATAACGTTCTCATAACCATATATCGTAGCTAATAAATTCTAAGTACATATCTCCTATCTTTTTCGAACGTAACTAACAACTTCTTCTAGTTTGTAACAATATCTGACAAATTTCAACTCTTCATAACCATTTCTGATCAGAAAAAACAAATTTTTACCATCTCTAACCATATCTGAAAAATATAAACATTCTCTAGCATCTCTAATCATAGCTAAAAAATAACATTCTCATAACGATGTATCATGTCTGAATATGAATTTCAACATGGTCTGGTATTTAACCATCTATAACAAATCGTTAACACCCTAAGCACGCTCTTTAATGGCCATATTATGAAACATGAAATGAATTAAGTTTGTTTTAAAACAATTTCACGGTTAAGGGTAAAGTAATACTATTTCTGATGAACCTGTTAATGATGGAAGATATATTTTGAGCCAGAATTACATTGATTAATCTCTAAAGAGATAGTAAAATATGATTAAAAACATCTTTAATTTAATTGACATGTTGAAGGTTTCCTTGTTATATTTCTCACCTCATTGCATATCCTTAATTTTGCACTTAACTTACATGTGACAATGTTAGAAAAAATAGATGAGCATGATTTTACCGGTTTCCTGTTCTGACTAACCAATTTGTCACAACAACCATCTGTTGGAGCCACATGCTTCTCAGCAGTTTTATGAAATGACTTGAATATTCGTCTGTCCAGGAAGGCATAACGCACTAGAAATTGACATATGACGAATTGGCTTTTAATATTTTATTTAATTGACTTAATTATGTTAACCTTTATAAAAATATAGGTTTTATAAGGATTAGGCTTTTTAGAAACAGTTGCAAGCTGGGTCGAGCCTAGGTAAACCTGGGTATCTTTTATTTTCAATTCCAGCAATCGTAAGATGATAATACAAGGAAATTAAAGTTTGAAAACATTATTCACGACGGGTTGTATGTTGTTTTATGTTCATTGGGGAGTGTCAGCCCTTTAAGTGAATAACCGAAACAAGCTGAAGTCGAGACGGGGGTTGGTATTTCTACTTTTACTTAACAACCCCGGCCCTACAGGGCGTTAACATTTAACTTGTGAATTCCAGCGGCGATAATGAATTCGATAAGCTTCGCTGAGCACGCGAATAGAATGCTCTTTCATAAGAAGAGAAGAATGAGTGACAATAAAAAAAAGAGAGCCTATTTTACCAAGGATCTAAAGAAATGGAATCATGTTTTTAAAAAAATCACTCATAAATAAGTACAATTTTAATTGATAATTTATGATAAGAGTATTTTCTCTTTCTTGCAGATATCCTACTTAACTCAGTTTGGCTACCTCCCAGAATCTGACCACGAGACTGGATACTTAAGGACGGATGATCAATTAAAACAAGCAATGAAGCAGTTACAGGTTTGTTTTTTATATTAAAAAAATAACTCGATATTTTAAATCGATAGAAATCATCCAAAGATTGAAAATTTGCACGATAAAGGTTGCTCGTTCGAATAAAACGAAATTCGTGTTAATTAAGAGTCTCAATTATGCAATTTCGCTTCCGACAGTTAATTTCTACTTAATCAATCATCAGGCAATTTATGCCGCGTTGTTATGTGACTGTAAAACTACAAAGGTGGACTAAAACGTGTCTGTACAATAAAAATGTCATTTGGCATTAAAATACACTAAAATAAAATATTATGCTACAATTTTAATTTGATGATATAACATATATATTATATATGTTGGTTGAAATATTCATAATTTGAGTGAATGTATTTATTAGCGTGAACATTGGAGTATGGTCGAGTGTGTTTGTGATGGCGAGTACTCACAGGCATACCAAAGCAGTCTAGGTTCTTTACTTTTATAAATTTGTAAAAATACGCGATTGTGTGTATGTATTTATTTGCGTGAAGGGTTAAGTATATATGGACATCGTCTTTGATGGATTATCGAGTGCCCACAGACTTGTCATGCCAATTAGAATAACTAATAATTTATATTTAGAATAAGTAGGATAGTGAATGAGAGTTTTATTGTGTATGAATGTATTTATTGGCGTGAATGAAGCTGAAAAAACGCCCTGTCGGTCTTAGGAGAAAAAAAAAAATAGAAAAACCACGAGATAGAATCGACATGAGGAGCCGACAATGGCCCTAGCAGCTAGTCGGCAAAAAAAAGTACTATTTAAATATCTGCACATTATATTATTCGTAAAAATAAATGTTTCTTGAAGTGGCACACAGAAAACCAGTTATGCTTTGGGGTTGGATTCAGCTCAGTCAAATAAAATGTTAATTTGTCTATATTATTATTACAAAACAAATTTTTATTAATGCCGCTAATGTCGGTAAAGTAGGTAAGTAAATAATTTTATTTATTTTTTATTTTTTAGAGAGGGGGTAACACAGGCAAATCACTTTCAAGCCCGATATATTACGAAGCAAATGTTACATATTGCACTAATGTTTTATAAAATTTGGCCGAACATATTTTGATATAACAAAGGGAACAGGCTACTTTTATTATTGAAGTAGCCTCACTCAAGAAATTACACTTTTAGTTTATCTGCGGATGTGAATTCCCCTCGACTAATTCAACGAAATTTTTGACGCATTTTATAAAACGAATATATGACAAATTTGCAAATTTTCCGTTACATTCTGTCAACCAGAGAAATACCAGTAATAATATTAAGAATCCCTAATCATCTTTGACAAATTTAAACCCTCCATAACCATCACTAATCTTACCTAAAACATTTTAAAATCGCTAACCATCTCCGACAAATTTAAATCTTTCATAGCTAACTCTAATCATGCTAACAAATTTTAACCATCTCCAATCATAACTAACAAATTGTGACAATCTCTTGCCATCTCTGATAAATTTAAACCATCTATAAACACCTCCAGTGATAACTAACAAATTGTGACCATCTCTCGCCATTTCCGACAAATTTAAACCTTCCATAAACCATCTCTAATCTTAACTAACACATTTTAAAAATTCCTAACCATCTCTGACAAATGTAAACCTTCTCTAAACATCTCTGATTATAGCTAACCAAGTTTAACAATCCCATAACAATCTATCTTCGAACATGATTTTCAACTTGGTCAAGTTCCTAACCACCTCTAACAAATTCAAATCACTCCAAACCTTTTCTAAGAAATTCTAACCACACTTAACCAATTACAATCATAAATGAAAAATTCTGAAAAAAATCTCTAACCATCTCTATTGATGATTAACAGTCTGTAACATTCTGATGTACGGTTTATTACCATGCTGTATAGTGGAAGATGTATTTTATTTTATTTTTCATTTTAATTGTAAGCATTTATTTAGTTTATATTTTACATTTCATTGATTTACTGTTAATAAAAAGGGTTTCCACAGTAACAAAAAAAAAATCTATTATTCATCTACGGCTCCTAGTATACCTACGAGAGAAACTGGAACGGAGATTTAAAAAAAAAATGCTTCGATTAGCGGAAATATTTTTTCTCATCTAGGGCGCATTGGCTTGTAGTAAGTATCACCAAAGTTTCTTTAAAATCGGTGTTCCCCTCGTTAGATCCAAAACGAGATGGGAATAACTTCAGCAGTTTTGGTAATATAACTTTTGTGAATTTATGATAAACAAGGCCATATTTCAACAGAAAGGTCCTCTCCTGAATATTCCAAATGTTTTATCCGTTTTACCAGTTTCCGTCCAGTTGGCAATCGGCTATTCGACAGCATTGTCCGTGATCTCTCAATAATATATGCCGACGTTTGAATTGACGTGCCTTGATAGATAGGGGAAATGCATTTTTTAAAGGGTCGATGGATCACAACTGGAGCATTTCACGAGATTAGACCCCACGGTTAAAGGTACGAGCGCAAAAATAAACAAATATAAAAAATGAAACAAACAGGTAGGAAAAGTGTTATCGAATTAGTTGAAACACATGTAAAAAATTAGTAAGTCCAAGTATTTTATAGAAACAAAAAAATAGGTGGTTGTGTTACCTGATAGTGATCATTAATATCATCCATCAATGTGGTTAGAGATAGTGAATCTAATTGATACCAATCGGAAGAAATGATTACTGATCATTTGAAGTGATCATCTATGCTATTGTTAAAAGTGGCTAGGAATCAGTAGAAATTGTAACTAATATTTAGAGACTGTTAGAGAAGGACAGGTATAACCAGTAGGTACCAGACACCAATGAATTAGGTGGTTATTTTTATAGTCGATACAGTAGATATAAACCGAAGAATTATGCTTAAAAACCACCATTGGCCGGTAGTGAAGTGTGTAAGTATTTAAAGTAAGTATGCCCCCGAAAAGGGCATATGATGCAGTGGTAGTATTGAGCACTATATATTCTCGGATAGGCAGCGGGCCCCGACGGTAGTTTGCAGTGCCATTCACACTGTCGATGAAGATGATGGTTGTAGAAAAAGCTTTTATTGTTGTCGAGTGGATCAAGGACAGCTGAGAGCGATGAGTGTAAGATGTTGAGAGGATTGCTTAATGCATGCGTGGCTGCTTCATCAGTGAATGTGAGAACTCTTCGACGCGACTGACTTAAGCCAGTGGAGTCCTGCTTAAATATAGGGTGCTGCAGGTTCATTAACTACTGTTTGGAAGACGTAAGGATAGTCGAAATATGCTTTACTAAAACTTCGGTCAAGTCAGCACCAAATCACCACATACTTTTGCTTTTCATGAGTTTCGATTGTGCAAAGACAAGTAGGAAAAAAGAAAGACTAAGTGACTGCATTCCGCATCATCCTTTATTTCAAAAAAGAACCTACATATACTTCGGACCAATGTTTCTCCTTTACACCACAGATACTTCAAACACACTGTCCTTTGCATCCTTTCATCACGACCGTCGCCTCTGACGACCACGCAATTGCTTCGGAGGAGTTCCAGGTTCACGTTCAGATAATAGCCGAATGGAGTAAACATACTACTGACATCGATTTAAGGGTACGGAATAGAGCATGCTAAACCTTACAATATCCAGTCATCAGAATCACAGTCAACCTACCTACTAATCTCAGCACCTTGTGATTTTCCAACCCCCATCACAACGACCTCAAAAAACCCTTTATAGATATGCTAATTCATATAGATTTTTAAGGTTCTACCATACTCCCTTTACCATAACCCATTAGCCCAATATGTCCATGTTCCACCCCTTTACCCTACCAGGCGATTAAAATCCCCTTCGCCAAGGACTAGACCCAACCTCGTCAAATGACTTTTTTGCTTCAATGAAGAGTTCCAGAGAGATTTTTTTTTCTTCGTCGCAGTACGAAATGTACCCACTTGATGAAGTTGTGGGCATGGATGATACAAATTGATTGTTGGATAAAGTGCATAAAAAATTTGGACAACTTTCGAAAATATTTAACAAGAAACTTAGTTAGCAACGCGATCGATAAGAGTTGATGTCGCTTCTTTACAGGTTTGGGAATCATATTGATTGTTCCGGAAAAATGTTTTTATGCTACTGTTTGCTATATAAAAGGGTTAATTACTTTGAAATTCTAAAACGTTAAACTTTTGTGGATCGGAGTCGTTTTTTCTTCTAGACTTGTTTCTTGTGGCCAGTAAAAGTCTGTTTGATTGTATTTGACATTGCTTAAACTTTTAATTTTTTTTTACCACAGCGTTTCGGAAACATCCCTGAGACTGGCGAGATGGACGAGGCGACGAGGGCCTTGATGTCTCTCCCGAGGTGCGGCGTCAAAGACTTTCCCGTCGAGACGAGCCGGAGAAAAAAAAGATTTACAGTCCAGGGTGAAAAATGGCCTTACACCAACTTGACATGGAGGTGAGTTTGAAATTTATACAAAATACAGTTTAAAAACCCAAAAAGCAGGCCAAGGGGGTTGAAAGCTGTGAATTCAAACATGGAAGCTGTAAACGATTGTTGATTGAATCACAACATACGGGCTGTTAAGATCACTAAACGATTAACATTCCTAACATATAAGGCGAGACCATATGCATTTTAAACATCGGTCACGAGGGGTATAAGAATCGGTGGACTGCGAAATTACTTATCTCAATAAAGATATCATTTCTTTCATTCTCCTACTTTTTTCATAGTTTACAATCCAATTCATAGTCAACTATTTTTTAAAGGTACGGCCTGTTTTAATCAATAAAAATTTACGCTAAAGAATAAAGTTGGAAAAGAAATTGATCCATCCCCGAGTAATTTGAGTCAAGCCCGTACCATCATAGCGGTGCATAAAAAAACTAAGCCCCCTTGCAAGTTGCAAATCAAGCGCCTAGTGAGAGAGAGCAGCACAGTCAACGAACAGGTCTTGCTCATAGCCACTAGATAGCACGAATACCATTTTCTTCTCTTATTGGCAAAGGACTTAAATACAGTTTATCACTTATAAATATACCATAAACTAGATAAAAATATTAAGCCATTAAAACTGTTGAAAATCATTTACGTCACGGGAACCATAATGGATGGGATACACATTATTTTTGTACTAAAAATAATTGTAATGTTTCGAAAGATGACATTTAGTGCATTGTTTCCTACCTATTAACTAAAAAGAACTTTCCCTGCTAAAAGTTAAATTTTTTTCTTTATTGATTTGGAGAAGGAGCTTGTTAATCAAAATAAATGCAATGGGTATTTTACAATCATTGTGTTCTTTGGTGTAAATTATTAAATAAATAAATAAAATAAAAATAAGGTAATTTAAACAGTACTATTTAGACAAATTAAAGTTTATACGTCCTCAAGTTTCACTAATTTCTGGAATCCCAGTCGAAGGAAAACCTACATCAAACAATAAAGCCTGAAATAACTGAAGATTTTTATGCTAATTGAATATATTTACTAATATTATTTTTGTTTTCTCAAATGTTCAAATGTCTCTTATGGATTATTTAAAGTCAATGGCAAAATTTGTTTAACACAAACTTGATTTGAATTGAGAATGTTTTGCATTCAATGTTTCGGTGAAATGTTAGTTTTAAAATATGGTTTTTCTTTATTTACTACAGTGCTGTATTGCTATTTACTTTTCACTAATTTCTAAAATATACTTTTATCTTACTCAAAATTTGCCAATACGTAATGACATGTCTGACAGCCATACATAAGATTTTTTTTATATTAAATTAAAGAGGTGATAAAAACGGGTGGTTGGGTCAATCAAGGATGGCTGATAAATTTAGTTCTTATATTAAACTAGGTTACTCATTGGATCAATCTGAGCTCATAATAACACGCGTGTAACATGAATGAAATATCTGGTTGGTTAGATCTTAGAGAGGTTAGGCTATGGTTCATTAGATGATTAATATGGAGGATTAAGCTGATTAGAGCTAGCTAGCAAGTGTAGCAATAGTTGTATCAAGGATAGTAGGAATATGGTTATTAGTTAGAATAGGGTAGTAGTAATTGGTCATTGGTATCTGACAAAACACACACACAACATGTAGATTCAATGATGATCCAATTTATAGGTTATAAGGAGAAAGGAACTACCACCTACATTATATTTCAATGCAAACCAACACTCATTGGACATAGGGAGATGATGTTCTGGGATAAAGAATTCCACAACAGCGATCAATGATCTCAGGTTGATCTGAACTAAAGAACTGAGAAAAGGACAATAAACCAAAAGACTGCAATGGTTATACCCAACCCTCCGCTTCCTAACCTCATTTAACCACCATCAACTACCATTTATTATGCAACAAAAGGTAATATACAAGAAGGATGTACTACATGTGGTTATTGATGTTTAGAAATCGTCAGTGATGATTGGAATTAGTTGACTAAGGTTGGGTTAAAAATCATTATAAATGGATACTGATTGTTGCATTAAGAACATTTAATGATGGTTAATTATGATTAATGAAGATTAGGGATGGTTATCAAAGGTTAGATCACTATATGGAATATGTATTGGTTATTGGTGATAAGGTATGAGAAGCCACTATATGGGATGGTTAATTACTCTAAAATTACTTGAGTAAACTTTTACGTTTGTCTTCTTCGTCCAATACGAGAGTAGTAAGTTAATAATTTCACAAAAATATGAAGTCTTTTATTTTTATAATTCCGGGAACATATTTATAAATGATAAATAAATTAGAATACATGATGAAGTTTTAACGCCATATTATAACCTGTAAGTTACTTTTTTAAGCATGTCAAAGTTATAGAATTGAAAGAAAAAAAAATGTATAGCTTAAACTTTCGACATCTGTTGTGCATTTAGCCCGGCAAAAAACTAGGTTAGGTATCAGATTATGTTGATACCGGTAATTGCGGACCACTCGATTGGAATCTTGCATGTCCCATGATGAGATGGCCACAGGATCGTTATTCTTGCAATCTTGCAAGTTTACCCATAATGTGTCATAAATCATGGCTCTCTAGGAGTTTATACAACAAACCGACGGTGAATTTGAATGATTAAATAATATGAAAAAAGTAGAATCGATTCACTGAAAATCTCTCAATACTTTAAGCTTATTAAACGACACTGCTCACGTCGCGTACTTTTATGAAGTAGGTTTTGTAAAAACTATGAGTTGTCAGCTTTGTCTAGCTTTTATTAGAATCTACTTTGTTTCAGTTGAAAATTTACTTAGTTCCATTTTTACGTGAATGTTCTTTGGTGGTAGCCTTTTTTTAAAGGGGAAAAATATAAATTTTTTAAATTGTGTACAAATGTAAGGATTGCCCCCTTAATAAACATTATTCCCATTTTATTTGAGGGTTAAGTATAAATGGAATAATAAAATTAAACTTTTTTATCAATATTTTGAACTCATGAAAATCATAAAAACACAAAACCATCTTTTGTGATGATTAATACTATCTATGAGATACTAATATCGAAGGGGCCCCCGCATGCAGACGATAAGTGATAAAAATTGCTCACAGTAGGGAAAAAACTAGTATTTAATTATTGTTGAATAACTCAATTGTCAATAAAGTTAACTTTTTAAAAATAAAATGTATTTGTAGTCTGTACATATCAAAATACTATTACAAATATGTGCGTATGTGGTTTTTTTTGCTGGTCACAATACTAACTGGTCGACAATGCCCCTTGAGGACACATGTTAAGAGAAAAAATGTTCTCGGTATGGAAAGTATGGAGAGAGAACATGTAAGAATGTATTTATTTGCGTGACTAACTGTGGGCACGGGGATACGGCGGAATAGAGTATCTCAGGGATCTGTCAAACTAGTTACTGGACTATCGAATACATCGCCTCTCCAACTTTTAGTTGTATATACAGGTTCAAAGGTTCTACGTGCATGAAAGCATTTATTTACGTGAATGGCTAAGGATATATGGACGTGGTGAATTAGGTTAGATTTAGTTTAGGTTTTTAACTCCCTGTTGTGTTTGCTTTTGTTTGCACCTTGTTTGTTTTTATTGTTTGTTGTTATTGTTTTTTAACGTACCTTTATTGCATTAGTATCACGTGTGAAGGGACTTATTTATACTGAAGAAGACGCTACATGTCCGATGTATTTCAGTGAGATGCGGTAGCATTTAGCCGACGACTGACAGAAAATAGTGTTCACACAAGAAAAAAAAAAGAAAGTCGTGAAAGAAAAAAAATTGCTATGCCAACAAAACAATACGATTCTACCAATACATCTCAAAATATGAATAATTATTACTTCTCTATAATAGTATATTATAAAAGGACAAAACGAATAAAGGAAAGAAATACAGAGAAACGAATATAAACGACACTATTAAAAAGATACATATAAATTAATATAAATAAAAGCATACGGAACAACAAATCCTGCTAGAATAATAAACGCTACTATACAATCGTATCAACCAGCATAAAATTTTAAAATTCTGAAAAGTTTATTTAAACATAGATCTTCAAGAAGAATGTGTATTACCCCTGTAAAGTAATTAATAAATTTTCAGCAAGAGTAAAGAAATGAAGAGTAATATTGATACGAAGATGAACGAAATAATTACAAAAGCTGAGACCAAACCAGAAAATATATGTATATCAATGTACAAGCGTTTATTGAGATTCACCAAATTTAAATACCTACTTTAAAACATTTAAAAAAATTAAGTAATGTATATATTTTTTGGTTATTTTTTCTGATTTTGTTGTGTATGTATTTTAGAGTTGTTATATATATTAGTCGATTTTTTCACCTAGGATAAGAAAATAATATGCAGGATGATATTTCATGAGATTAGATAAATAAAAGATATAAAAACCGAAAGACGCTTTGTAATAAGCCCTATTTAAAACCAATTTACACGGATTTTTATGACAAACACAAAATAAATATTTTAACCGTTAGAAAGCTTAATTAGTTTCAAGTGATTTCTGTGACATTATAAGTGAGGAAAATAACAGTTTTGACCTTAATAATTAAAACTACTAAATAAAATTCAATAAAAATTGAACTGACAGGCCTCCCCCGGCATTGGACGTGGAATCACCGATTGAAATTGAACATTTTTGGAAATTCAAAGTCGAAAAATATTAGACATGTATCCGAGCGTTCTTGCCAATGAGCCCTAGGAACAGGGAAAATTTATTAAAGTTATTTACATAATTTAAAAAAACATCGGATTTTGTCTTTGTTGTACTTGTATTTCAAGATCATTTGACTTTCATCCCGAAACGTTGTCACGCCCCGATATGCTGACCCTAGGGTCTATTAAGGGAGTTACCCCGTCATCTGGCTGGGTCGCGAGACCCTGAAGCCAGATGTCCAAGTGATCGTCCCTTCCCAGGGGGCTGTCGACAGCTAAATTAAACCAAACATATCAAAATTGTGCAGGATAAAACAACCTCACTCTTCCCATTTTCATTAATCATTAATGAACTTTTATTATAGTACAATACGATTGTACATGGTGAAAGCCCCTATTGCGAAAAAAAAGTTAAGTTAAAGCACACATAGGAAGTTGGAAGTCCCTAATATAAATCTAACGTAATACACCACGTTTATACTCACTTAGCTATTCACGGCAATAAATGCTTTCTTACAAGCAGAGCCTTAAAAACAAAAAAGCCAAGAACTGTCGGACATTTGTGTAATATTTTGTGACCACGTCCTTAGCTAACCCTCGTTAAATTGTTATGTGAAAGTGCTTTGGTGGTGCCTTGAATAACGTTGGTTTTATTTTTGAAGGTAAATTTTTCTTTCTTATATTGTCATAAAAATTGAAGGTTGTTGGTATAGGGTCAGAGTAGACAAATTAACCTTTCTAACGGTTGCAATAACTTTGAATTTGCATAAAATCCCGTGGTTAAACATTTTCTCCTAGGGTCTCTACTGGCTCTCCATCTAATATTTTGCGACTTACTGCTAAAAGAAATTTAATTGAAATTTTTGCATCTGTTGCCTCTTACATGCAAAGAGAAGCGATAAATAACTAAATAGTAATAAAATTAAAAAAAAGAACAAAAAAAACAAGAAGAGCACCTATGTATAATTACTGGAGTACATATTAAGGAAATTATTGTAATGTATAAGCATTGTAATTAAGGATAAAGCGACAATACTGGGAAAAAATTTATAGTTCTCTTTAAACGAATATAAATAAAGAAAAAACAAACCCAATACCTATGCAAATAACATTAGGCAATTCTGAAAAGATAAACAAGATTCTACAAATATCTCGAAGAAATGTATATTACCACTGTATAAACTATAATTAAAAAGAAAAAAAATTACATTCAGGGAAAAACAAATTTATTGCTGCATTAAACGTAGTAAATAAAAAGTGAACTAAGCAACAAAAAAAAGGGGGATAAATATTTTTATTTAAACACATGTGAGAAAAGCACAATAAGGTAGGGAAAAGTTCTTACAAAATCCAGTGTTTACTTTAAAGTTGAATAAAGTAAATATGAGATAATTAAATATAAAAAATTGTATAATTAAAATGTACAAGAATCATTTTGGCATGTATACCAAAGTAATTAATACAAATCAAATTTAGAAGGTGTCTCTCTTGTGAAAAAGCGATAAAACTTATAAGTCGTGGTTGGGAGAGTTGTTCTAGTTTTGTTAAGCCCCCTGAAAGGATGGTTGCAAAGTTGTGACAGGTAAAAGGACGGGGGTGGTTGTCCTGCGCTTCCCGACATTTACAAAATATCAAGGTCTAAAGGGCATAGTAATTACTAGCGTTTTGACCTTCTGGCCGACCTATAGGACGGAGTTTTATCGCTATTCATTGTAGCAAAGGGAAGAAGGCGACGACAGGAAGAGGGCACCTAATCGAGGGACCTTAATATCTGAATCATACGGGCGCCGGACTCCCTGGTGACGATGACGCTGACAAAAATTCCGCTATTTCATCGCAAAATGTCTCTCAGCCCGTTTGGCATTTTATGAAATTATTCGGCGGGCGTTTCTCCCTATGGAGGTTTAATTTTAACCCATTCCTGACTAACTCATATGCTTTTACTTTTCCCATTACCATTCGGTATATTTTATTTTCTTTCCTACTCAATTTTGTAAAAAGATATAATAGAAAAGTCAGAATTTGGTCTCCGATGTGTAGAAAGGGGGAAAAATCGCGTGACCCAATCTATTTGGTAAGATAGAAAGGGAATAAAAGCCTTTGTGACTAAAAGGCGCCACCCGGATGAAAGAGGAACGACATGGCATAAACAACGTTATTTCTATTTGTAAATCCCTTATTTAATCATTCCCGTCCATGGGAAGGATGTCAGTTGTTTTGGAAAAACAAAACTATTCCATTAGTATGACAAACATCTAGGGGTATCGGGGTAAAAAGATATACCCTTAAAGCACTAATGAAGTTTGTTGGAACTCAACAGTGACCTTCGAAATACAATTCATGGAAGTGTTTTACTGGAATGCCTATAACAATGTCAAAATGTTCGATCTGTTATCTATTTGAATAATTAAATAGTTAAAAAAAGAATAATATGTAAAACAATGACTGTACACTGGCAAGCACAATTTGTCTATGAATATCCAGCAATTATTTCTTCCTAGACGTTTCAATGAAACACTTTCAAAATCAAAAAACTTTCAAAGTCAAAAAACATTCAAGAATTATTTACTGAGTTATTATAACTTTGAATCTATTTATTGGAATAATTTATTATTATTGTCGGTATAGTAAAATACTAGTGCTTATCATGTTTCTCTCTATTCTATTTTCTTCTTTTATAATGATACTAATACTTAATAATAATAAAAATACTTAAAGATACTATATTAAATTGTTAAACGTAAAAATACTTTGTTCAAATTAATTTTACTATGATGTCTACACACTCTCTTTCCCTCTTTCCTATCTCTCATTATCTTTCTCTATGTCTCTCTTTCTTTCTTCCTTTCTTACTTTGTTGTACTTTCATGCCGTAGTTCTCTCTCTCTCTCTCTCTCTCTCTCTCTCTCTCTCTCTCTCTCTCTATNTATCCACATAGTTAATACATTATACACTGTTTTTTCCTTCTTCACGTGTTACACACTGATTCCGGGTGTCGTCACTCTCGAACTTTCTTTTTATCTTTCCTTCCTCTCCCTCTCCCTCTCCCTCTCTCTCCCTCTCTCTCTCTCTCTCTCTCTCTCTCTCTCTCTCTCGCTCTCTCTAGTTATATTACACTCTTTATCTCCCCCTTTCCTATCTCTCATTCTCTCTCTCTCCTTCACTCTTCCTTTTCTCTCTATCTCACTCTTTAGTTCTCTCTCTTCACTCCCTTCCCCTCTATCTTTCTCGTTCTTAGTTATCTTACTCTTAGCTTTACTTTCTCTTATACTTATATTCCTTTATCTTTTCTCTGTATATTCTGTCTGATTATTGTTATATTCTGTTAATCTGTTGGTGTTATTCTGTTTCTTTCACACTTTCGCTCTCACACTTGTTTTATCCTCTCTCTTTCTTTCTTTCTCTCTCCCCTCTCACTCTCTCTCTCTCTCTCTCTCATCCTACTAGTTATCTCACACTCTTTTCCCCTTCTCTCTTTCTCTATCTGTCACCCACACACTCTCGCCCAACAATCTCATAATTTCGCAATTCGGAATGAACTATGTGGTATTGGTCGAAATGAGGCCATCGAAAAACGATCAAACAGAAACCATAAACTGTAAAAAATATTTTAACATTATTACCTCCTTTAAACGATTAATAGACCATTTGTGCTAAAGAAAAGTAACCACACTCGTTAACTAACGACACTTTATACTAAACCGCCATAAAAAACTACCCTGTCATAAAAATTACACCGACATAAACCTGGCAACTTGTTGGAGAGTATCATATCCAGCTGTTTATTTACTGTTTTACGACCGAAATCCTAGAATTTCTAGATTTTTTTTTTTTAATTTAAAAGGTAGTGAGCGTTTTTGAGGCTCTTTAATCTTGATTCAGTTTGTGATTTATTTCTTTGACTGTTTTATTTATTTATTGTTTTCTTTTAAATTTATTATTAATGCATTATACTTTTACTTTGTTGATTTGTCTTATTTTACTTTAATCCTTTACCTATCTATTTTTATTCACTTATTTATTTATTTATATGTTATTTTATTTTTATTTACTTATTTATTTTTTTCCTAGACTTTAAAAAATTGCTTGTTATAAAACGTATGTATATTGTACATTTCAGATTCTGTTGAAATGAAAAAATATTTAAAAAACAGGACTTTTTTTAATACCATACTCAAAAAGGATGAAGATGTAGAAAAATGTCTAACTAAAACAATGAAATTTTACATAAAAGGATTTTATGTTTATTTTTTTCTATAAATTGTACAAACACTTTCCATGCTAATATCTGATAGATTAGGTCTTTAAAGATTCTTGTTCGAACTGGGAATGTGACGAGACTGCCTAGCAATCTCTGGATGAGCAGAACCTAAATGGGATTGCAGTCTTGAGAAAATCTATAGAATAGGGTGCGGTGCCCGGGCCTTGACGCGTGGGCGAAAACTGCTCCGATTTAAATGAAGGGTAGGAAACCGCATTGATTGTCCCTTGAATGAGACCTCTACGGTCTAATCTTGGATCACGAGACAAAAGGAAGCTTTTCTTAATAATGCTTGAAGAAAGAAAATCTACGAAAAGTTGGAAAAGTATGATTATTGTGACTTATTTTTCGGTGGTTTGTAAATTTCTGAAAAATCCTTGGGATTGAATGTTATGTCTGTTTTGAAATTCGCATCAGATTTAAATTTTGACTATCAGATTTTAAATAAAAAAATTATAGCTGATTTGATCTGTAAAAAAAAGAACATTAAAAATCGTCCTAATTTTTAAGGTTCTTTTTTTTACAGATCATATCGACGATTTTTTTTAAATCTAGAATGAATCTGATAGTCAAAATCCCTCGCAGAGGAAAATAAACTTTCTCGAAAATTGGAAGGATTGCTGCGACCAGTTCTTAAAGGAATATCAACAAGAGATAAGGACGCCTCATTTAAGTTGACAAATCAAATAAAATACTTTACTCGGAAAATTAAGTGGACTTTACAAACAAAGTATATTTATAGTAATCAAGTATATTTATTGAACTGTCAGTGAAGTAGATTTTAATCATACTCGAAAGAAAACAATGCTGATGTAAAGAATAAATAACTTAGATTTTTTTTTGGCAGACAAAAGTTTGAAAGAAGTCAGACGGAGGCTTGATTCTGACAAGGGGGGCGTTCTACGATAACAACTGACTCATTTGTACTAATAAAGCTTTATCACAAGGGGCGTCTTCAAAAGCTTTTTTGTTCCCATAACTTAACAAAAACGCCTAAAAAAATACCAGAAATAGTTGTTAGGAAAAATAAAAGAGAAAAGAACGTCCTCTGTGCATGAGACACACGAGGTCTGTAATAAAACAATAAAGAACGGACTAACGAAATAAACACCAACCGATGATCAATAAATTATATAGGTGATAATGAAATCTGTAGAATTATAAATAATTTATGATTTACGAATATAAGCTCAATTTTGTCATGATACAAGGCTAGTGTCTACTTTGAAAAACAAAGCACAAAGCACTACAAGACGGACCGAAAAATGAGTACCAAATAATACTGAAGTTGTTTTGGTTTGTAAATAACAATCCTTGGTATGCCGATCCAAAGTCAAAAATCAGATATAGAAACCGATGAATTACATCCATCACAATACCACATCAATCAATAGATCAACAGATGAAGCATATTCAAACTTAGACAATAAGAACAAGGATGGACCAGACAGTGGGTTCCAGGTCATAACGGAATTTGAGGGTACGAGGCAGCATACACCCTAGATAAAAAAGCACCCTCGAAAAAAAATCTTGTGACATAAACAAGAACCATATTAGCCAAAGAACTAGAAACTTGGGGAAAACACGATAATAAATACTAAGAAAGTATGGAAGGTATGATACCCCCTACATACCACAGTAAAATATGTTTTAAATGTTGAGTATTAACATTAACCAATGTCGACTGTTACTATTAAACTGAGACAACAGACTGGATAGACAGAAGAACAACTGTGCAGATACTGCCAGGAAGAGGAGGAGTCTGCAGAACACATTCTATGTTTCTGTGAAGGTCTATGTAGTTGCAGGTTCTTGCAACTACCACAAGAGAAACCACAAGCAAGATCCTACACTAAGGAGCCGCTGGCAAAGCTGTGGAGGCTGATTAATAACCTGAAACTGGCCAGTGAGTTATAAATAACAGGGGAGCAAATTAGACCTATTCAGATCGAGGTGCAGTAGGCCTTGTGGCCGCCTCTTTTATCCCTATCTCTGTATTAGCCAAAGGGGAGAAACTTGGGGAAAACTCGACAAATAATAAGAAAGTATGGAAGGTATGATACACCCAATATACCACAGTAAAATATGTTTTAAAAATTGAGTATTAACATTAAGCAATGTCGACTGTTACTATTAAACAGAGACAACAGCGTACATCCCATAGAACTGCTTTGCTATAGCTAAGAAAAGGATCTACATAGGAGAGCCATTTCTGAAAAATGAAGACCTCGATACCATACCATGTTATACGTGAACGATCAAAGATTCCCTTCAACAGACAAGACAGGAGAAACCCCTGGACGTTTAGAACTTCGAAGTTGAACCTATGAGCAAATTCAGAAGAGGTAATCGCGAAGGTGTAAAAGGAGGCTCGATTGGCTTACAAATCCCAATTGGAAAATTTACGTACCCGACCCAAAAAAGGACAAAAACTAATGTAAAAAAAAAATCAGCCATGAACCCTTCAAAATTTCAAACTAAACTTTCTAAATGGCGGACACCTAATAAAAGACTAATTCTACAAGATGTGGTGTATTATATGGCACATCTGAATGAGATTTCCAGCCAAAAGTTGGCTTTTTATTTCCAAGAGGAAACAACGTGAACAATTGCTTCTCAATTTTCTTTTTATTTGGGGAAATTTTCAAGGAAAACAACTAGATAAATCGTAAAGTTGTTGTTCCTAGGGGAATCTTGACCTCATGTTTCACTGTCTAGAAGCATCTAGACATAAGTCATAATCAAGTTATCTATTATCTCATTAAACCTTTCTACTGTATTATTGTTTCATTCAATTTAAATGGAATTGTTGTACTGTTCACTGGATTGAATATATTTTTTGTACTATATAAGCAAATAAAACATCAGAATTAACACATGATAAATCTAACATTTCATATAGTTATTTTAAAACGTAACCATTCTCTCTCTCTCTCTCTCTCTCTCTCTCTCTCTCTCTCTCTCTCTCTCTCTCTCTCTCTTTCTTCCTTTCTCTTTCTCTTTCTATCTATCTCTATCCCTTTTCCTCCCGTGTCTCATCAATTTCTTTATCAGGCATGCAATTAATGTTCTTTAACGAACGGGATTCAAATTTTTAGACACTTTCTTTTTTTCCATTTTTAAAAGGGAAAAATTTTAAATCTCGGCGGTCTACACTACTACCCCTAATTATTTCAAATAAAATTATTGATTATTTTTACGCCAGTTTTTACAATATTATCTGATATTGATTGAAACAGCTGCAAGTACTGATAGCTCTAGAGACAAGTGAGATAAAAGTAGGATTCATCGTCTTGCTCCGCTTAATACCCAAACGTCGCTTCATCTAACCATATTTTAATGACTTATTTTGCAAGAATAATACTTTCAATAAATATGTATGTAATATCTTACATTATACTCTATTTCTGATAAAATTGATATCAAAAAATGGCTTTTGTTAGGTATGTTCTTTGAATGTTACTCTATATTTACAATTATTGGTGAGTCGTTGTATGTATTTTATAGGCAATTTTTTTCTTCAAATTATATTAGCAGAGAATAACACCTGACTTTCGTCTGAATCGAATAGAATAAATCTAATAAGTATTTTCAAAACAAGGCCAATTTGCAAAACGAATCATCGAGTCGCCTCTCCCTTCTTAATACCCTGATGACATCGAGTTATCTATCCGTAATCTTTTCTTGCCTCGTTTTGCAAGGATGGCACTTCAATATGTATGTAATACTTTTTTAAAAAAGTGGTGGAAAATGAGCTTGTGGTTTTGCACGTTATTTAAATGTTTCTCTAAATTTTTTGTGGGTAATTCATTGTATATATGTGAGCTATTTTGTTTCCAAATTGTATTGGCAATGAACAATTCATTACCTCCTTCTGAATTGAAACAACCTATTCATATTGAAAGAATCAACCATAAGAATTCAAGGTTAAGTGGCAAAAGAAGGATTCATTGTAACGCCTCTCCCTGCTTAATACCCTGACGCCGCGTCATCTAGCCATAATCATTCCTGTCATATTGGTGAAGCCTCAATGTGTATACATTATCATAATAGTTTCAATAAAATTTGTGAAAAATGTTGTGTGCTTGGGTTAGGATGTGTATGTTATTTTAATGTTTCTCTATATTTTATTATTCATACGTCATAATTTTTTTACCAAATTATATTGGGAAAGAACACCACAACCATCCTCCGAATTGAATCCATACTATTGATATTGACAGTATCAGTAGAAATAGTAGAATAAGAACTCTTAAATCAAGGTCACGTAGCAAAAGTAGGATTCGTCGTCCCGCCTTTCCCTGCTTAATACCCTGACGTCGTTTCATCTAGCGATTTTACCTGTCATATTTGGCATGTTTCACTGCACTGTGTGAATCAAGAAAAGCACTTTCAGTAACCTGAGGTTGTAAATAAAATTTGAGAAATATCCAGACTAATTGGAAAAAATGGAGGAAAATGGTTTATGCTATTTAAATGTTTCGCTGTACTATTCTCTTACTTCTTTGTTTGTATGAGAGTTTTCAATTTTTATTGGCTAAGAACGACGAACTTCCCTCCGAATTGGTCGACCAGCGAACTTTTGGCAGGCCGCACTCGAGGATCCTCCGGCCGAATATCACCCTCTAAAGATTTCCAGGCATTTTCCACCCCCAATGGAACGTTTTACAACTCTTTAAGGGAAAAATGTCAGTTGATCCGATCTGATTATCGCTGACTTAGATTACGAGTGGGGGCATGCGCGCGCAAAGCGCGTCCTACACATCATCTCTTTACTTATTAACTAATCATTTCTCGACGATACTTCGGCCGAACAGGTTCAAAACCAGCGAGACGTAAGTTACTCTGATTATTATCTGATCTTAAGGAAAATTTTCATTTTTTCATAAAATCAAACAAAAACGTTTAATTTATTTAGCCTATGTATCTGTAAAAATTTTTAACAAATTCCTCCCACGATAAATCGTATATCCGATATACAGTCATCAAGTTGTACAACCAAGTCACGGTTGTTACCCTGTAAAATAAACAATTGGCTAATATTTTTTTTAACTTTTGTGACATTTTTATATAACAAATATGTAAAATTTTCGTAAGGCTTAATTCTTCCTTGTACAATCAGTGAACACTTAGTTTAGTTTAGCCATACGACTACTAATTATTTCTTCTTGAAAAAAGTGAAAATCTCGATTTTTCAATAGTACAACATGAACTTGGTAAAACATATTTTTAGAACGTTTTTGGCATTTTTATGCATCGACACAAGCAGATAATGTTTTTAACCACTTTCAGCATGAAAATATTATCAAAAAAAACCAACTTTGGCTTTTATTAGTTTTACACTGCAAAATGATAATCTTGTAGATTATCTTTGTATTTTTGTATACTAAAGTCATTTTTGTTCACCGTAACAGCAAAATCAGTTTTTTTGGTTTTCAGTTTGATCATTGTAATTTTTTATTTTAAAACCTTTTTTTATTAAAAAAGACAGGGAGTTCATATCGACAGGGAGGATGGGCGGTTTTATACACTGATAAATTATCAACTTGATTATACATTTTAGAACGACTTTGCAGGTTTTCAACAAAATATATAGAAATCTAGTTCCTTCGTCACATTTTCACCGTGTAAATTATTCAACTTAGGGTTTTTAGCATTTTTTGACCTTTTCACCATGTTTTTATTTGTTGCTTAATCGTTAGATTTTTGACTTATTTTGTATATCTGGAATTTTTCAAAATACACATTGTCAAAGTTGTCGTTAGTCATTTTTCCACTTCATATTATTCCACTTCTCGACATCTTGGAACTTTCTAACAAGCAAAAAATATCGAATAGGCAATTTTGATTCCATTTTTTGAAAGGTTCAATAGAAACCGATTATATTTTATACTTGCACATTGATCAACTTAAAATTATTTTGAAAAGTAGATAACGTTGAAGTAGAAAAAATTGGAAACAACAATCAGCTGTATTTTACTTATTTTTGCTACTTGATTAACTGTGTAGTGTAAGTACACATCCAAAAAAAAGCACTCGTACTTGTTCTTTTTCACTACAAAATGATCGACTTGATATTTTTTAAATTTATTGTTAAGTTTTTATACAACAGTTACAAAAACTACCCATACATACTCTTTCTCATTATAAATTAATCAACTTTTTTATTTTTACTGTTGACTTTCTGTACAACACTTAAAAAAATTGATTATTCCTTTAATCCAGAAGTCAACATGATTTGTTTAATAATTATTGATTCTTTGTATAGCAGTTACAAAAAAAACTCATACTTGTTCTTTTATCGCTACACAATACCTACTTAAGTTTTTATACAACAGCTACAAAAACTACCCATACATACTCTTTCTCATTACAAACTAATCAACTTTTTTATTTTTACTGTTGACTTTTGATGACAAAAGTTAAAAAAGTTTATTATTCTTTTAGTGCAGAAGTCAACATGATTTATTTAATAATTATTGATTCTTTGTATAGCAGTTACAAAAAAAAATTCATACCTGTTCTTTTATCGCTACACAATATCTACTTAATTTTGCAAAATCAGTGTTGATTTTTTTTTAAACTACAAAAACACTCATATTAGTTCTTTCTTACTACAAAATCACTTTTTTAATTTTTTACCTTTTACTTTATATAAAAAAACCATATACAAGCGCGCGCGAACACACACTCTCACACTGCTCTTTCCCAGAAGATGAAAAACTATTTGTACTTTTTCTTTATCACCAACAAATTGGTTGGTCATCTTGATTTGATTAATAATTATCGAATTTTACACAATACCTAAGAAAACCAAACAGTGGTTCTTCTCAGTACGAAAAGATCAACCTGATTATTTTAGTCTGTATTAATCTTAATAAAAGTTTTAATTTTTTTATTGTTGACTTTTTATGTAACAGCAACAGCAAAAACCAAGCATATATGTACTGTTCTTTCTTACGACAAAACCGATTTGACTATTTTTAAATTGTTGACATTTTATACGACAGCTAGAAAAAACCCACCCAAACTTGTTTTTTCTTCTGCAAAATGATCTACGTCATTTGTTAAAACAAAAACAAAACTTTCAATTTAAACATTTTATACAATTATTCAAAAATAGCTTATTCGAGCATTTTGTCATAGCGAAATGGTTAATTTCATATTCTTTTCTCAGGATTTCGATTTTATTACACTAGTATTAAAAAAATTTGTTTCACTTTTTTTTCTACTTAGTAATGCTCTTTGATCGTTCTTGTCAATTTTGTCAGAAAATCTATAAGACAAATGGCCAATCATTGCCTGTAAACTAACTTCAAACTTGGTCATATTTTCCCACTTTAAGCCAAAAGTTTGATTTTTTTATTCATATAGTTTAACAAAATCATTTTCTCGATATGTTTTTATCTGGGCAATCTGTCGATCAATTTCATAGTTTTGCGTTTTGAGTTTTGTATATATGTATTTATAACTATCATAAAATATTAACAAAAATGTGCTTATTTTAATTATTTTAAGGGATTTTGATATGTTTGACGGTATAAGATTATCCTGGTCCGCGTAATCTCGCTGTTTAAACATCGCCTCATGGTAAATTGCACTTTCAGAAGGACCCCCCATGATTCATCGACAGTGAAATCATCGTTTGCCGTCACGTCTTTCAAGCAGCAAAGATTATAAGAAAATAGAAAAATTCTTGAATTATTCTAGTCAATAAAACATAAAAAAGACTGTGAGAGTGAGAAAAAAGAAGTCAACGAATAATAATCAATAAAAAATAACGCAGAGATCGCAGATATCGATAATTAACCGTTGAGCGCACTTTTCTAATCTTAAAAACGGATCGATTCTGTGCAATTTTTACAGAAAAAACTTGAAAGCTAAAAAGATTTTTAATAAAGAACCAGAAAAATCAGGGGATGGTTAGTAGACAATATTATTCAGATTTGTAACTATTTATATATGAAAAAATATAAACATAGATTCAATACAAGTTGTTTCAATTTTTAAATAGTGAGGAAGGTGAAGTAGAAATTTGATAGATTGTCAGATAAATTCATTGAGAAGCTGAAGATTTTCATTGTTCATATTTAACTTATTCAAAAATTGGTCTCAACCTCGTTTCAATTGAGATAATCAAGGGGATGATCTCTCTTCGTCGCATATGGTAAGTTTTAAGTCCCTTTGACGAAATCTTTGTTTATTCTGTGTATAAACATTCTGATCAGGGGGGCCGTCAGTAAACCGACCCCAACGTGTTCACACTCCAAACAAACCCCACCAACCGTCCTAGGTGTAAGTGCGTTTTTGGTGAAATCTTTAGATTATCTAATCGCAAGATGTAGGCGATGGTCTTTATCCGGCTGTAAAAAGAAATCCCTACGGAATTGCTGAAGGTTCCGGCGGCAGGGGACTCATCATCGCTTTCAATTGAGGGTTGGCCTTTTGTAAGAGATCGAATTTCCTCGATACTTCACTGAACTGTTACTTATTGAATGAAATACAATATAAAGCATGAAGGTGACGATCAATTATTTTGGGCGCTAAGCTACAACTCATACTTGTTCTTTTTCAGTACAAAACGATGGATTTGGTTTTTTTTAAATTGTTTTCATACAAAGGCTACAAAAATACACATACTTGTTCTTTCTTTTTACAAACTGATCGACATTCTCATTTTTATTACTGATTACTTTTTATAGAACAGGTTAAAAAATCATTATCCTTTTAAATCCGAGTCAGCATGATTTGTTAAATAATTATTCTATACAACAGCTACACAAAAAAACAAAAAAAGAACTTATATTTGCTCTTTTGGCACTACCAAATGATCTATTTAATTTTTTAAAATCATTGTTCACTTTTTACAACTACAAAAACACTCACATTAATACTTAAAATTTTTTCCTCTTAAATTTTTCTTTTTAAATTTTTGATTAAAGATCGACATTCTTATTTTTTTTACTGTTGTTTATACAACAGTTAAAAAATGATTAATTTTTTAATTCAGTAGTCAACATCATTTGTTTAAAATCATTGTTCACTTTTTACAACTACAAAAACACTCACATTAGTACTTTACTTTCGCACTACAAATTAATCCACTTTTTAAATTTTGACTTTTGACTTTATGTATATGTAGCTCCAAATAAATCCACACACACACACACACACACACACACACACACATTCGCATTTACATTCGCTCTTTCTGAGCAGAGGAAAAGCTATTCTTGTTCTTTGTTCTTTGTACTTCTTTATCTACCACTACCAAATGATCAGCTTGATTTGATCAATAATTATAAACTTTTATACAGTAGCTACAAAAAAACCAAACATAGTGATTCTTTCTTAGTACAAAAAAACCATCCGGGGGAATCATCGTTTCGATCGATTATTTTGGGCGGCTAAAATCATTATTTTTTGGAGTACAATGTTAAAAATTAATATCAACACCACCACTTTGGATCATTTCAACGAAAGTTAAATTTAATTCAGCTTTTTTACAATAAATTAAACATCCATTATAATTTTAACGTAATTTACAAAAATATCTTTGATGGAAACTTATGATCTCTAGACATCGATATTTTGATAACAGCTGATCCTTAAGTCCGGAAACGAACTAAATTGTAACTTATCAAAACTATTGTAAACGCATGGAGGAATGGTTACCAAGAGTTGTTGAAGCGTCCATAATAATAAATCACCAATGTGAAACCTCACAGATTTTTGTTTCACAACAAATGTGCAATGCAGCCTTTCGAATGGTAGCTAGCAGTAGGACAAATACAAAATAAATTCATCTTATGCAGCTAGATTTTACGTTTTCTACAGTGTCGAATGAACAAAATCGTATTGAATTGCCTCGAACTTTACCTAAGCCCGACTTCATTCCTTCAGACTACCGTTCATTACCAGTTTCATGGCTATAGTCACGTAGGATCGATTCCTGCTGTAGCTTTTGGAGCTTTCTTTGATAATGCGAACTAATCGTCTGGCTTCTTTGTGTGTATGTGTGCGTGCGTGCGTGAGAGAGAGAGAGCGAGAGCGAGCGAGAGACGTTTGCCGTCCATTTTATTGCTGTTAAAATGTTAAATAGGACAACGTGGTTAACTAAATAACTTGGGCTAGATTTGTCGGTCTGATGATTCGAGTTATCTGACTAGTTAACACATGGCCCTTTATTTATCTTTTGCAACCAGAATTATTTCTTCAACCCGTCCACAGCTGTCTCGAATACGCGGCCAAAGTACAACTACCCCGCTTTATTCCTTGTCGGTACTTCAAAAATATTAATGTTTGCAGTTAAAAGCCTGCAAGATTATTGCTGATGGACTGGCAAATTTATTATCCGTACGATTCGACAAACTTAGTAAAATTATGAGTCCGAATTTCGCTATTTTTCAAGATTTGAACATTGTACGGTGAAACTCGATTTTCACATTCCTCCTAGGTTCGGTTTTAATTCGAGTATATAAACTAGATGAAGTTAAGCTTAAACAGGAGATCAAAAATAGACCCCAACCGGATTTTAATGTAGCCCGGAGTGCTCGGTTGGGTAAACAATGGAAAAAACTTCGTTACAAAAACTTTTTTGGTTTCAAAATGCTAAAAATCCATTTATTTCTGAATGTGCAGGTTATTATAAAGTAAGATTATTCAGTTTACACGCTTTCAATGTAATGAAAATATACTATTGGTTTTTGAAATTTATTATTTTTATTTTTTATTTTTAGCATTTGCTTATGAGTCATAGCCATGATTTTCGGTTGTAAGTTTTCAGTTACTCTTTGAACATAGGTACAATATTTAAAAATGAAAATGTAATTTTATGAAAATGATAGATTATACGACTAAATTTTGCATTGAAATTGTTCATAATAGTGTTTTTTTGCTTCATAAGTCTGAAAGTCTGAAAGATATGTAGTTCGTTAAAAAAGTCCTTTAACTTCTACATTTTTATTTTCCACGCGTTGTATAAAAGAGATTGTCCTTTTTATTTTTTGCATCTATTTATGGTAATTAGTTTCGATAGGTTGTTCAAAAAGAGAAGGCAGAAATTTAAGAAATGCGTTCAATTCAAAAAGGTTTAAACCACAACGACAAAGATAAAGTAAAAAGTTTCATAGAAAGACTTAGTTTAGTGACAAAAAAGCAAGATTTTTACAGGTAAGGTAGTGTTTTCATTTGCAGAAATTTCGGTACGGCCGACTACTTAATCAAAAGTATTGAAAAACAAGCAGATAATACGATCTTCCATCAAAAATAACTATTAGGCAGTGAACTAACTGTCTAGACTAGGGTATAAAAGAAATTAAGTCCTTAAGTCCAAGTATCCTTCAGACCCTGGCTTTTCCCCAGTAATAGACTAGACCTGCACCCACCTTCGTATCGGAGTGGTATGCCGGCAGTGTCTGGCTTGTTAGTGCTGCACCGAGTCTATACGAAGTCTACTGTGTCTAGTCAACAGTCCTACTTTCCTTCTAGTCCTAGGGTTAGTTCCGCGGCTATGATAAACTTTTGCACAATACATCTTTCCTGGAATAAATTTCCATTGAGCCGAGGGCTTATTCTTAACCCATCATCGGACGTTTGGCAGTTCGGTTTGCCACAAATAGGTGTACTGACTGAACTTTTCTTGGTCAATTTTGTCTTGGTCTTGGTTGTCCCTAACGTCTGATAGGTCAAGAACTCAATTCCAAACGGCACCTGACTTCACTACCAATGCGGTAGTGCCTTTAGTGTCGCCTGGATGTCCGAGTAAACGGCTATTATTTTGTAGGTAATACCTTTTGATTTACCAAGATATGATACTATATGATAATTACATAGATATATTACTATATATATTATAAATATTAGATATAGGCCTTGGCAATCTTGGCGCCATCTATAACCAGATAATCGGAATTACTGTGATATCTTCCTCCCGGGCTGCTCTATTGGGTATTTTGATATGAAATTTAAGGTAAGAACTTATTCTTTGTCTGACGGATCTACATTTTTGGATATCAGGTATGCCGCAAAAGGGTTCAGAACCGGTAGTCGTCCTGACTGAACTTGGGCCATTTATCGGCCTCCTTGTTGCCCCTCTGTCCTCATGCCCTGGTACTCAAACAAGGATGATTTTCCTCCAATTTCTGACAAGCTCTTAATGTAATCCTAAACTGCTCTGAACTTTTATGGTTTCCTAAAGGAACCATCCATGGCTGTCCGACTGAAACTGGATGTTGCCCAAAGCTTTATATGAATTCTAGTTTTTGCGGCAATGTTTGTGTTACATCTCACGATATCTGAATAATTATCGACTAACGGTCACTAATCACCACACATTTGACACTTTGAGCCCTGAAGATGATCTCAATAAAGATCGAAACGTTGGCACGGTACAGAAAATTGTTTTTCTGAAACCTATATCACACCAGACTGCATCTCACGATATCTGTGAATAATTATCGACTAACGGTCACTAATCACCTCACATTTGACACTTTGAGCCCTGAAGATGATCTCAATAAAGATCGAAACGTTGGCACTATAAAGAAAATTGTTTTTCTGAAACCTACATCACACCAGACCGCATCTCACGATATCTGTGAATAATTATCGACTAACGGTCACTAATCATTACACATTTGACACTTTGAGCCCTGAAGATGATCTCAATAAAGATCGAAACGTTGGCACGATAAAGAATATTCTTTTTCTGAAACCTACATCACACCAGACCGCATCTCACGATATCTGAATAATTAT
Source organism: Cimex lectularius (assembly GCF_000648675.2). Classification (NCBI taxonomy): domain Eukaryota; kingdom Metazoa; phylum Arthropoda; class Insecta; order Hemiptera; family Cimicidae; genus Cimex; species Cimex lectularius. The sequence continues at coordinate 172,418 of NW_019392993.1, forward strand.
CGACTAACGGTCGCTAATCACCATACATTTTGGCACTCTCAACATGACACGCAAGAATGGCACACACGCAGAAAACAAACACTTTGAGCCCTGAAGATGATCTCAATAAAGATCGAAACATTGGCATGGTAAAGAAAATGTTTTTCTGAAACCTACATCACACCAGACCCATCTCACGATATCTGAATAATGAGTTTGTGTTATTATTACTTATCAAAAAATATCGAAATGTGAAGGTTTAAGAAACGTTATGAACCTTAATGAAATTTTTGTTTGTATGTTTTATCATATAAGCCCAATTGGGTCGGGTGGTTTTTAACGTTCACGAATAAAATATTAATTTGTTGTAGTCATCACCCATATTGATTTTTTTCCTATGCGAAACGACAATTTCGTGCTAATATGTTCTAAAAATTTTATATTCCGGCCCTCCGTGATGACGGTGTTGGCCCTAGTCTGTGTTTTATTACAGTCAAAGATCTTTTGATGAATCAGATGAGAAGAGGAAGTCGTCGGGGTTTTGTCAGGCGCCCCATTTATCCCCGGGTGATGTCCTATGCACATTCCGAGAGAAGGAATTTTTTCATTCCGCACATAAACATAAAAGTCGAGATAAGCCGGTGAACTCGTTCTTTCTGTAACGTCTGCTCGCCTCCCGAGGCAAAACGGCTGGCGGGATAAATTACAAGACACCGTAGACTATTTTGAAATGAGGTTTTTTTTCTCAAAACATCTATTTCCGTCAACAATACTGATAATTGTCAATATAAAAAAAGTTTAGAAAAAAAGGATCAAAATTGAGTGTAGACACATCAAATTGATGACCTCTCGAACCAACATATCCATCAAAATTGAAATAAAATTATATCAAAGTTAAAAAGAAGTTTCGATTTTTTTTTATAGATCAATGTATGAAAGACTTTCAGATTTAAAAAATATATACATTACAGGATAATACGGCTTTGACGTTAAGGGTATAAGCAGGGTGAAAGTCTTCTTTGAAAATACGAATGATGTGCATGCAGTTGATCCTCGTTAATTAAAGCTGTTCGGCCAATTACAGTTTTATTTAGAAGTTTAGAATAAAAAATAAATAGATTATAAGAAAACAAAGAAATCGAGCATAAGAAGATTATCATTTCGTCGCGTTATACCTCACCTTTTTAGTGAACTATCGCAATTTTTATTTTAACAAAAGCGTTATTGTTTGAAGAATTTATCGTTCTCAAAATGGCAGGAGTTTGTTCCTTAATCTAGCGAGACAACCATAAAACCAAGTTCAATTTTAGATTCCTCACTTTGTTCATTGAGTTATCATATATACATAATTTTTTGCGGCATTTCGTCATCTTCAGTGTGACAGAAGGCATGAAACGCATCTGACTGACCAACTCAGCGAGGATTGGCAGACAAAACGATCGTTATCGACAAAATTGTCCAAATAAATGGACCAAAAAATAAAATAAGTAAAATTATGATGTTTTTATTAAAATTTTTTTCCAAAAACTTATTCTTCCTACCATCTAATAGTAATCAAAAATAACATTAGGAAGTGAAAAAAAAATTTGTCATCGTAAATAAAAATGTACATGAAATTGTTAACAGGTGAAATTTGTCTTGTATGAACGACTGTCTTTAACAACAAGTTTTTGAACATTTGGCGTTAAAAAAATTCTGATCTTTTTATCTCATGATTCATAATGTGCTACCCAATAAAAAATGAATTGTTTATTTGTGTTTATCTACATTTAAAATAAAATTGATGACCGGTGATAGAGGAATAAATGGCCTTGTTTAAATCACATTTCTATAAGACCTTTGATGATTTATTCAGTGGTTGTATTAGCAAAAAAAAAAAAAAATAGACTAAATATACTTCAAAACCCGAGCCTTTTTGACTATGATTCAAACAGTAAAATCATCGCATTTGATTAAACCTTTATTTTTTTAATGTTCAAATTGAGCTTTTCTATATCGCAAAAAGGAAAATTTATATTTTCCTTGAAAGGATTGGAAGGAGGTTTAATAATATAGTAATTATAGTTTCATCAAGCATTCGGCATATATGACGTCATAATCAGGTCTATGTTAACAAACTGTTATTAAACAAATAACTTTTTTTTTATGATGTTGTCATGCCATGAACAGATTTTGCGGAGAGAGAAAGGTCAAAATATTCCAGGGGCGACGTTGGGATTCGAACCCACTACCAAGGCTCTTCGAGCCGAGAGTCTGACGCCCTACTATTCGGGTACGAAGAAAAAAATTAAATATCCACATTGAGCTATTAGCACATATACATATAAATCTTTCAGACCTTTAGGTAGTGTAGAGAGATGACAGTCAGTGCTGGTACTTTCTTCTATTTATTTGGGACTATGCCAAACGGTCGATACAGGAGGTCACGAGATCAACAACGGCGTGTATGTTATTAGTGGAAAGAATTTAGATCAGTGGGTTATGATGGAGGGATAGCACGTGGAAGGTAGCGTTGAAGATGCGATGGAGGATCTTTGGATTGAAACGATTAGAAAAATTGCATGTTGGAGGTTTTGAACCTACCCCCGCATCTCGAAACAATAATTCCAAATCGCTCTGATGAATGTTTTGTAAGCGTTTAAGTTTGTTATGTAAGTCTAGTGTAGATTTCAGACTAAATAGGCGTATGAGTTGCTCAAATCTTTTGTTGTTCATGTCTTTTTAGTTGGTTGTATGTGCTATCCAAGTAAAGCCCAAGGTAGCTGACTTGGTTGGATGGAGGGATTACCTTGTTATTTATATGCACTGGGCAGGTTTGACGCCTGAGCATAAATGTCACTTGTGGAATTTTTTTGGTAGTTGATCTGCCATTGGATGCACGAATCCGTAATGAAGTCCAGATGTTGGTTGCTTCTATTGTTATGATAGGGAGTGTGTGGATATGTGTCGTTGTAAATTGCATGTTAGAATGTGTGGGTAGATTATGTAGAGGATTGGTCCTAGGATACTTCCTTGCGGAACGCCAGCTCTGATTGTGTAAATTCTCACTTTAAACCAGCAGAACTTCAAGATGAGGGATTTTTTAACTTGAAAAGGAGGACCGAGTGCCACCCTCGGTCGAACAAATCCAGATACATAAATAAAATATGAAGTGACAGCGCAATGGTAAATTAGTTCATTTCATTGCAAAGACATTTCACATCCTAATTTCATACGATCGTGCTAATAAAAAGCCCTACTGTAAAAAATAATTTAAAACTTTGATGAAGACTAACGACAGTAGGACCGACATCAAGGATGTAAGCAGTGTGTGGCAAGATGCTTCTTCCCTTTGTGCATATTATGCCTTTGTCACTCGATTCTTGTTTCGCTTCTAATCCATTCTATCGATTTCTTATTTTATTATTATACGACTACTCGTAAAATGATTTGAAAATATGAAAACTAGGTGAGAGACGTCAAGATACTGAGCAGAGCGCGGCGAGACGCTGACCTTTACTTCTCTTAATTTTAGAACGTGTGAGTATGTCAGCAGTGTACATTGTGTACAGGATTGGTCCTAGATTATCTGATCTGAGCTCATTATACTCAGCCTCATCTATTTAAACCTAGAAAAGCTCAACTTTTTTAGAATGGCAAATCGGCAGGTCTATTCTGGCCAACACTTTTACTTAGATTGTATTTCAGAGTCTAGATCTACTTTAACGTAACATTTCCCGTCGTTGCCTTATAAAAAAGGCTTGACGACAGAATCACTCAGACAGACTGAAAATGGCGAAATGCGTCTGACAGACCAACCTAGCTAGGTTAGACAGACCAAATTTCACACTTCCATAGTACTACATATTTATAAAATTCGATCTTTGTAAACCGGTATATATTGAGGTTATTGACAATACAAAATGTAATCCCATTAAGACTATCAATAAGGCAACTCGGACTAACCACTGCGTCCTTACTAATAGCTGAGTTTTTCCTCTGACTAACGTTCTCAAGAAACTATACTGACTGAAACCTATTCACTTAATATAATAATCCTTTTTGTTTTTTTAATTAAACATTTTAAATTAAACATGCCTTATTTTTTTGGAATTATTGATGAAACATGGCATATTGGACCAGTCTTTCTAGTTATGAGACACCTATGATCAAGTGTATTAAATTCTAAACAAGAAAATTCACTCTTAAATTTTCGCAGGTTTATTTTCAATTTAATTTTATATTAATGACAGTGTGACCATGAGCAATTTTAGTTTTTGCGTCGGGGTGGATGGAACGGGGTTGAATCCCCTCTACCAATAAAGCCCGCTAGATCTCCATGGTTCAGTGTCAGTTTGGCGGTGTACTTCGTAGGGTGGACAGTTCCGAAAGTCGGTTAGTTTACGTTCTGATAAAAGGTAAATTTAAGTGAAAATAATTTTCCTTTTCTGTACCTTTCACACCCCGCGTTAAGACCAGTTGGTCCATGTTGATATCATGTCAAAATTGATCTACCCTCAACTTCAATCATTGAAAGTTCGGTTCGCCTTATTGAAAATTTAAAAAAACAACTTTCGCTCATTTTTACCACAACAAATTGTATAAATTATGTTAATAAACAACTAAATTGTCTACTTCTATTAAATATTACAGTGACAACGAAAAAATTACATTAATAATATTCGAGTAATAGCACGACTTTTTTGTCATAAAGACGTCCTTATGCCCAACTACCCCATAACGTACAATAATTAGTATGGTAGGTTAAATCAACAAAATTAATTAATTATTTATTAATTAACTGATCGATTAGTACACTCTCTTCGCTCCTTCTTTCTCCTTTCTCTTCCCCCATTCTACCCTAGCTTTTATACTTTTTTTCTACTCTATCTTTTTCTCTCTCTTACTCTTTCCTCTCTCTCTTTCTTCCTTTCTTTCTTTCCCTTTCACCTTCTCTTCATCTTCCCCTTCCTCTCATTCTACCCTCTATTTGAATATTTTGTTGCACTCTATCTTTCTCTTTCTCTCTCTCACTCTCTTTCTATCTTTTTACCTGTGTACCTATCTATTTCTATCTATCTATTAGCCTATCTGACTCTCTCTCTTTCTCTTTCTTTCTCTTTGTCTTTATTTATTTCCCTTTCTCCTTCTCTTATTCTTCTCCTTCCTCTTATTCTACCCTATATTTTATTATTTTCTTGTACCCTCACTCTCTCTCTCTGTCCCTTCTTCTTCTTTTCTCTTTCCTTCTCCTCTCTCTCCTCCCTCCCTCTCTCTCTCTCCCCTCCCTCCCTCTCTCTCTCTTCTCCCTCCGTCTCTCTTCCTATTTTTCTATATTTGTTTTGAAGGGGAAAATTATTAATACATTTTAATATAAATTAATATAAAAAAAATTATCTCCTGTATCCAAAAGCAGAAGAATTGATTGTAAAACAACTCGTTGTAAAAATAGCACATTTTGTTTAATTTTGACCATTTTAAATATGATGGGTTTTTCTTTTTTTATGGACGGGCAAAAAAGTGCAGAAAAGAACTTTTGTTATCGCTTTGATTCTAGGCGACCGAGACAAAAGATAAATTTATTCACAGCTTTACTGAATTTGCTGTCTAGAAATGAAATGCCCTATCAGTCACTAGAAAACATTTGCCTTTGCATATCGAGCTTTATAATTGATCTTTATGTCCTGAAAAAAAAATTTACAAAATTTTAATTTTTTTCCCTTCTTGATAATTGACCGAGGATGATTCAAAAGTGATGTATAATATCAGGTTTCGAATGAAATTCCTGTTAAGCGATTTCGCAGTCGGCTTCCTAAACAGGCAATCAATTCGACTGATTGGTTTTCTATTAAAAATCATGTCGGAGCTAATTTAAAATCACCCTGCCAACCAGGGCCAATTTAGCCGTCCGTCCGTATACGGCAGCTCATGATAGTTATCCATAAAATGACATATGACAACATGAATTTAACATAAATCAATTAAATAAAGCATGCATTTATTTAGTTTTTTAGATTAGGAAATAGTTTCCTTTTCTTATTTTAACACTGTGTTTTTTTATATATGTTGTTTTATTTTCTTGAATTTCGATTTTCTATATTCATAAGTGAATTGTTTTAATTGAACAGAAAGTTTCTGAATAAAATTCGAACGCCTAAGTTTACGCAATAGGTTAAATTTGAGCTTTTCTTTTATAAAATGAACTTATTATTCTGGACGAGCTAAAAATAGCGTTTGATCATTTATGACAGGATATAATCGTATATGACTTAATAAATATCTGAAGTATCTGATTTAAGTAGAAATCTAAAGGTTCTTTTTGTTTATGTAAATTGGAGAGCAAGACTATTTTTTCACTTCTACACTGGGTACATTCTTCCTCATTCTGTCTTGTCCTAACTTTTTTCTTTTGATAAACTCAAGGTGTTCTAGATACCGGAGGTGTAGGAAGGCATAGTGGTAATGTTAGTATGGTATGTTTAGGAAGTTCTGCAGTATAAATGGTATAAAGGGTGGGACCAGTAATGTTTCCTTGTGAGACTGGTTTGTTTCGGCCTGGCATCTAAGTACTCGATGATGCACCTCAACCTGAAACTGTAGCCAGTTAAATAGGATTCGAAGATAAGGTCACAAGCGAAGGTTAAGCAGTGTTTCTTTCTCTTATCAAGTTTTAGATGATGCTTGCATGAAAAAAAATCTCAAATTAACGTTCAAGGAGAAAACAACAGAACCTCTCAGGTACTGTCTATAGGCCATGGTATTTCTCATTTCCTTCATTTCTAAATTCTTCCGTTATCTCCTTGTTGTCGATGTGACTATTTTTCAATGTAAATGTACTCTGTAATTTTTCCTCATTCTTGTCCTCTTTTTTCACCAGTTTTGATAAACTCAAGATGTTCTTGGATGTTGAAGAAAGGTAGTAATGGCGGTATATTTTTTATGTATATGAAAACCAGGAGAATACATGGTAAAAATGACGGACTAAGGATTTTCCCTTGTGAGACCCTATCTTTTGTTGGTCTAACATGTTTCCGTTCTCCTCGTTTCCGAACTCACTCTGAATCAGTGGTAATAAGGTAATGAGGAATGGTTTAAATTTGGGTGCCAGACCACTATTCCATTCTCCTTTTTCAATGACATGCTTGGATCAGATTTGAATAAAATTCGAGTGAAACGATGACAGTTGTCCTGAAATTTTGCTCTTATATCAGCTTGGATAATATTAATTGAATAACAAAAACTAGTTTTTTAAGGTTGAAATACGATCAAATTTAATAGTTTTGGATTTTTCTGAATGGTTTAATCTTTCAACCCCTTTAAATTATATTAACCTGTACTTTCTTTTCCCACATGAAAGAATGATTTAAACAAAATTTAGATTAATAAGAGACCTGAAAAACTGTAAATTTTGCTGTTAGATCAGGCTGGACAACGATATTTATTCAAATTTTAGGTTTTACTTTTACCAATTTAACTTATTTGGTTAAAAGGCGATATCGTACGACTTTTTTCAATCTCCCATTATTTTATTAAGGAATAGAAATTTTCAGTAAAATTATTGGTAAAAGTTTGGTAAGAGGCCAAAAACCTTAAATTTGGCGGTTAAAAGACTTTATTATTGTTTATTACTCTGCTCGTACTGCAATATTTGCGGTCATTTTTTTATTTATTTGCTTATATCATTTCTGTTTGTAAGTGACTTGAAAAAATGTAGATTTAGTCTTATTGTTAGATCATTCAACGATAATTCAACCTTCAGGTTTTGCCTTTACCAAATTAACTTTTTAGACTAAAATTTGTCAACAAAAATTAATCCTTCAAACAGCATACAAATGTTTTAAACAAAATTTGGCCTTATACTACTATGACTATATCATTGAAAAAATTTGTACGTTTTGCTCTTAGAACACGGTAGACAATGATAATTATTCAAATTTTATGTTTTACTTTTACCAAATTAACTTTTTGTGCTGAAAGGCAACATAAAAAAATTAATCCTTTACACTTAAAATTATGTTTAATAAAAATTTCCTCCTTTCTACCGTTACATTACGATGGAATAGAAATTTTAAACAAAATGCTTATTAAAATTTCAGTAAGAGGCGAAAAAGCTTAAATTAGGCTCTTAAAGATTTTATAACTATTTATTACATGTATTTGTTTTACTATTTGTTACATAGATCACATCTGTTTATATGAGACTTGAAAAATGGTAATTTTGCGCTTGAAACACGCTTAGAAAAGTATGGTTAAAAGTTTGATAAGTGGCCAAAAACTTTAAATTGGAAGTTTATAATTATTTATTACTTAGATTATACTACATTATTGTTATTTTTCCCCTTTATTTGCTTATATCATTTTTTTATATTTATACACAGATTATAGAAATTAGAAAAAATGTTAAAATAGTTGAACGTAGTTATAAACAGCCCATTAGTTTTAAAAATTTCGTCCAGCCATAAAAAATGTCAAACTTGAACATGAAATAAAAGGTACATTTGCTCACGTTGAGAGTCAACAAAGCGGGACAGCCTCTGGGAAAAAGAAGAAAGGAAGAAAGACAAAAACCGGCGAAAATCTTCAAAAGAGACACAAGTTGTAAACAATTTGATACAAAGACACAAAGAAACAACATCGTGTACTAAAGGAAAAAGGTTTGATTTCCACTAGAAAAAACTCATTGTGTGTGTTATACAATATATGTCTTTATATACATTTATTTTTGTAGTGTTTTTTAAAATTATTTTATTAAATTGTAAAATATTAAATTAAGGATCGTAGAATAAGTATTAAAAGAAGAAAGTCATCTGGAAGAAGAGAACATGAATTGAGGCGGACAATCACTCACTCAATCTGGGTGTGATGTGCTTTATACTATTCATCACAACCTCCTTAAGTGAGCGAAAGGCCGTTTTTCAACCCAACTAAACTTCTACATAAAAATTCAAGCCGTGTACAACAGGAAGGTTTGTCTACGTGTTTTGACAATATCAAAAATTTACCTAGTTAGAAAACCAATTTTGCTTATGAATCGACTACCCATCGGGCTGAAATGTTTTGTACTCGTTTCCCCCGTGGGTGATAACGTTTTATTGAATCCACCGTTGATTAATTGAATTCCAATCCTTACATAATAGATTGAACTGATAGAGTGAGAGCAAGGAAGGAAACTACATCGCTGTTTATTGCTAAAGAACGATGACGAACAAGAAATAACTGATGAACTTGTCTACCTAAAATACTGCACAATAATTTACACAAAATTGAATTAATTTTGTTTATTCATAGTGTAAATCTTTTATTTAATATACAAACCCTACGTTCTTAAGCCTTTTTTTTGTACTTCCTAAACTTCAATTATAACAAAGAAATGAAAAATCAGCATGGTCATCATAAACATAATCCCTTACACAACTTTATGATTCATGGTTATAATTACTTAAACACAGAACTATAATTTTGAAACTTTCAATATTGAAAATACGTGAAACATCTTTCGGATCGAGGTCACGATAGCTTAAGTGGTAGAGCAGCGGCGTATCTAGCCGAAGATCGTGGGTTCGAATCCCGCACGTGCCATTGACTTTTTTATCTCAACTAAAAACTAATATATTAATTGGTCAAGAGAACCACGAAATTAGTGAATTTAATAACAAGCATAGTTTATCAAAACATTTTTCTATGTCATCACATATATATTTATAAAATAAATTTTGTTATTTCTGATGAAAATAGATATAATTAAATGACTTTTATTGACTAACTTGTACCTCATTTTTTTGGTCATTTCAGCCCTAACGCACATTCAACACGCATTCTCGCAAATAAATACGTTCACACCTATATACATTGCATTCATTCTATTTAGTAGATGGAGTACTCAATATTCCTCCATCGACCTCCATACAATAACAAAGAAAACAAGCATAGTTTATCAAAACATTTTTCTATGTCATATCATATATATATATTTATACAATAAATTTTGTTGTTTCTTATAGAAATGGATATAATTAAATGCCTCCTATAGATTAACTTGTACCTCATAATGTAACTAGTAAATTTATGTCGATACCTCGTGACTAATTAAAGTCACTGAAATTTCATTATATACTAATTTATTTTGAAAACAAAATATAGGATTTATTAATAGGTTGAAAAATTCCAAGATCTCCGTGGTCGAAAACTTTTATTCAATTTAGTATATTACATTGACGTTTCGGGATCCTGGCCCATCATTAGAAACTAAACATAGAGAAATCTCATGGTATAATTCACAATCTGAAGGCACACCCATCAGTAATTTCCAATTTTTTAAATAAAAGTATTTTAGTAGTAGTATTTAAATAAAAAGTATAAGTGTGGTATACCAATGAGGTGACCAAAATAAAATATATGACAATTAATTAAGGTTTTTTAATGAATTTTCCCTCCTTTTTGCCATTTTTCAAAAGGTGGGGGTGAGATGGGAAGTTAGTGTCCGAGTGGATCGAGGTCACGATAGCTCAAGTGGTAGAGCAGCGGCGTATCTAGCCGAAGATCGTGGGTTCGAATCCCGCTCGTGCCATTGACTTTTTTATCTCAACTAAAAACCTTAATTAATTGTAATATATTAATTGGTCAAGCGGACCACGAAATTAGTGAATAAAATATATGTTTCTATTACAGTTTTAAAACAATTTTGACGACATTCCCCTCAACAAATAAAGGGGGTGGAAAAATATTATTAGTATATATGTATCATTGGCATAGTCCAGGTATAAATACTTTTATTTAAAAAATTGGAAATTACTGATGGGTGTGCGTTCAGATTGTGAATTATTCCGTGAGATTTTTCTACGTTTAGTTGCTGATGGGCCAGGAGCCCGAACGTCTATGTAATTTACTAAATTGAATAAAAGTTTTCAGCCACGGAGATCTTGGAATTTTTCAATCTATGAATAGAGGAGATATGAACCGTGGAGTTGGTAATATATAAAACAGGATTTATGTCTTTGAATTTTCAAGTTTGTCTTCCTCAGCCTGCTTGAACTTTGTTCTTCTGCCTTTAACTTTAACTTTAACAAGTCGCTTAAATTACTAGTTTAAATTAGCTTAAATAAGTAGTTTAGCCGAGTTTGGGAACCGAATAGCGGCACGGTTGAACATAATTTTTTCTGTAAATGGAAAACACACCTTAGCAAGCGATACAACGAAAATTTAGAATGCTTGTTGACAACTCCATGGGTTTTTTGGATGAAACTTTAGGATTGACTTTGTCAGCGAGCTTAAGTTTTTTTTGCACAATACTCTTACATTTCTGTTGCTTAACAAGTCTAAAAGCCAAGTCTATGGTCACGCACAAGTTTTTGTAAATTCAAAACTACCTCTATCCAAGCAAAAAGAACGACTCCCCATTGCAGTCGAGAAAAATCTGAATCTACCAAAATATAATATTTATCCAGGAAGTGATATTCTGAGGATGTCTTGACGCCATGATCCGAAATCAGGTTTGATAACTAATGTAAAATCAAAATACCCTACAGAGCAGATTAGGAGGAGGGACCCCAGTTAATGCTGGTATACAGATGGCTCAAAGATCGAATATGCCGTCAAGGTCTGGTATCTATGGCATAAGCATGTATATATAAGTCTTGAGCATTATATACTGTATTTCAGGCGGAGGCTGTGACTATGAGCACTGTGCCAAGGAGACAGAAAGGTTAAGAATTATGTATCAACAAAAAAATAGCCATCTACTATGCCAGCCAGGTGGCAGGATTTACCTCGTCGGTAGTAAAGTTCAGAGGAGTTTGGGATTGCATTAAGGCGCTGTCCGACATTTGGACAAACACCAAAATCAATTTTGTTTGGCTACCATGGCATACACGGCAGAGGAGCAACAAAGTTGATAAATTTTCCAAGGAAAGTTCAATCAGGACACCATCGGTCTTGAACCCTTTTGCGGCATATCAAATCGCCAGAAACGTTAATCCGACAGACAATGGGTTAAGAATAAATCCTCGGCTTAAATTTCAAATCAAAATAACCGATAGAACAGACTGGGACTGGTATATACTGGTAAGCAGATAACTGCAAGACCAAGTATGCTGGCAGGAGCTGGTAACTATGAAAATAAACCAAGGTCTAGGATTCATATAAAGCCACTATACTTCAGGCGGTGTGTCTATGGCTATTGAACACTTTGCCATGAAGATCAAAAGGCTGAGTATTACCAAAGACCAGCCATACCTCAGACAACCAGGTGACACTAAAGGTGCCACTCATCAGTAGTAAAATTCAGAACGGTTTGGGACTACGTAACGCCCCACATGTCCCACACTGAGTACAACGACAAAATCACACTTGTTCGGTTAACAAATTACCAGAAACATCCATCAGGCAATGTATTAAGAATGAGTCCTCGGTTTAATGTTTTCTAGGAGAGAGGTTGCTCATCAGAAGACAGCCCCAGAAACTAAGGCTTAGAATAGAAGATAGTACTGCCGACTAAACAGTGCAGATCCAGAGGCGCTTTTATACTTAGGGCAGCAGAAACATGCCTGCAGTGATATTGGTAGGAAGAAGAAGAAACACAGTGACATGTCCTCAGATGGTGCAAAGGCCTATAGGAATATTCCTTCTCGTAACAGAGGAAACCCCAAGGCCTGACAAATCTTAGCGATCTGAGAAAACGAAGAACTCTGGATAATGATGGCGATTGCACAACAGACCAATAATATTGGACGCATTCCCAAAATCATAAAGAAGCTGACTCCTAGTAACCAAAACCTAAACCTAAAACCACAACCTAACAAACATTTGTAATGAAAACTTTAAGAACATTGATTACCTTCCATAATTTCCTTAAATGTTTGTACCTGATCACACAGACTAATAGCCAAGTAGATAGCAATGTCCCAGTTCCTGTAAATGTAAGAAAAATCTCGTATTTATGGTTTACATAACTATGATTTATTTTTGGAAAAACTAAGATCATCTTTGTCTGCTCGTTTTTTATAACTTTTAATTCAGTAGATGACCACAGAAATTTCTGCAAATGATCTGCCTTACCTGTAGTTTTTAGCTTGTCTTTTTTGTCACTACACCATGTTCTTTGCCAACATGTCTGAAATCTTTTTTCAACTTAATCATCAACCGTCCTGATCCATCTTTATCTTTAATTACGCTCTTTTCACAGAGCCTTAGAGTTTTAGTGTCCTAGTTAGGCGACCATACCAAAATTTCTGGGAAAATGATTTTGATTTGCAAACGTATTACTGCGGGTTGTTTTCATTTGAAGCTTAAAATTCAACCAGAATAAAAAAATAAGATGAATTTGATCAGCTATAGTAAACTTCTTCCTAAGTGGGAAAGACTTAAATTCTTCTTTATCCTAGTCTAGACAGTTGTACTAATGAATTGTCTGACCCGGATCAAGGAAATGGATCGGCAAAACTCGTGGAAAACTTTATTCTAACCGCATGTTCTATTAATCGTTTCAGTTAGACGTTTTCCAGCATCTTTACTACGATCCTAAATCGTAATTTCTCGTCGAAATGAAACCGGTTAAGTTGAAAATTAACTTGACAACTATTTTCTGATCTTCATAAAGTGAAATCTAAGTTACTATATACTTACTATAGACATTAACACTTTTTTAAGGAAACAAATTTCCCTTGCGTTAAACTGTGTCCACACCGTATATACGCCGATATTGATCGGCGAATACGATCCATTTTACAGCTTAGAATTAAGTGAGGAAGGCGCCGCTGGGTCCGTCGGCCGTCTGCACAGATCAATCTGCAATCTAGACGTAGAAGGCTCGCCTCTTTATTGCACGTTAAAACTTCTTTTACGCCTTGCTAACAACATCTCAATTTGTCCCCGATGGTCATATTAATCACCATCGTCTCTTATTAACATCGCTACTTTTACGGAAATTACCTGGCGACAATGATTAAATTGTCCTTCTCCCCTTTAGACAAGCATACTTCATCCACCTTGGCGTGTCTTTTGATCTTCTTCTCAGCTTTATTTAAAATTCTTGGAAATTTCCTAGATGTTCTACAACAAAAAGTAATCTAATCAATCACTTTTGGAAGGAAGACGAACTTCTGAAAGCAATTGGTTCAAAATCAACTGCAAAACGATACTAAAAATACGATTTTGGACGCATAACAAAATAATTGCTAATGGGTCAATTTGACAGTTAACTGATGGATCAAATGAAGAAATTATGCCACATTCCACACTTGTGAACAGTTTGAAATATATTATATTAATAGTTTTATTTCTTACTGAAATAATACTTTACAAACATACATTTTTCAAAAATTGCAGAATTACATAATACATTGTCGTGTCATCAATGTGTTCATGTCCTGCTACCCAAAAAAAATCTTCAAAATTTTACATTTGTCAAAGGGAAAGTCACGTCAAATTTTAGCATATCGATTGTCAATTAAATCTTGCTAGATATACTCAATGCTATTTAAAAAATAACCATTAATTATTCTTTTTATCTAAGGTTTTCAGTTGAGATGAAAAATTAGCCAAAGGTCGTGGGTTTAAATCCTGCTCGTGACACTAATTTTTCATCTCAACCAAAAACCTTAGATTAAAAAGAATAATTAATTGGAATAATTAACATGCAATTATGACCACTAAGCAAATATGTATTAATTAATAATTAAATGAAGTAATTTTCTTCACTAACAGCTCGTAGTGGCCGTTTCATAATTCGCTGAGAATCGAATCCTGATACATGACATTCAAAAATAAGACAAACAGAGGGAAAGAAAATTCGAAAGCTAAGTTGAGATGAGGAGTTGGTGTCCGAGGGGATCGAAGTCACGGTAGCTCAAGTGGTTAGAGGAACGGCATATTGAGCCGAAGGTCGTGGGTTTGAATTCTGCTCATGACACTAATTTTTCATCTCAATCAAAAACCTTAGGTAAAAATAATAATTGGATTAATTAATATGGTCAATAATGGCTATTTAAAAATTTAATTTATTGTGAGTTTTCCTCCTTTGCTCTGTGGAGTGTTGAACCTGTAATTTTATCCTTACTGTTCTTTGGGTGAATGTTTTGTTTGTGAAAGACATGCTGAAGTTGTCAAGTTGCCAAAATACATCTGACAGAACGTTCCACTGAAGATAGACAGACCAATCAGCAAAGTTCACGATTTCATTTATTCTAAATTATTCTTGGCCGATTCATTTATATTTTTAACAAAAATTTTCATCTACAATCTACATATTTGGAAATTTTGTGTCTGCTCAATGATAACTGGAAGGATTTCATGAAATAATCAACGATACTTGAAAATTTTAATCATCTCAACAGGAAGTTTTATTTATAATCAATAATATTCTAAAATTTCTTTTCTACTCAATGATACTTGGAAGGTTCATGAAAAATCAACGAAAGTTGAAAATTTCATTTATGCTCGAAAATAATCAAAAATTTCTTTTATAATCATAATATTTGGAAATTTTGTGTCTGCTCAATGACTTGAAAGGTTCATAAATAATCAACGATACTCAGAAATTTCAGTTATGCTAAAAAAAAATACTCAAAAATTTAATTTATACTCAAAAATGATTAAAAAAATTCAATTATAATCATAACATTTGGAAATTGTTTCCTCTCAATGAGACTTGGAACATTCATTAATAATCAACGATACTGGAAAATTTCAAACATGCTCAACTATACTTGGAAGTTTTATTTATAATCAAGAATATTCTAAAATTTCTTTTCTACTCAATGATACTTGGAAGGTTCATGAAAAATCAATGAAAGTTGAAAATTTCATTTATATTCGAAAATAATCAAAAATTTCTTTTATAATCATAATATTTGGATATTTTGTGTCCGCTCAATGACTTGAAAGGTTCATAAATAATCAACGATACTTGGAAATTTCAGTTATGCTAAAAAATACTCCAAAGTTTATTTATATTTATTTAATATTTGAAAATTTAGATTCCATTGAATGATAATTGGAAGGTTCATGAATAATCAACGATACAATACGAAAATATTACTGATGATCGATACAATAACTGTAACATCATCTTTACAACTCAAAACTTTTTTGTAAATCTCAATTCTACTTAAAGATCTCAAAATATTTCTTTTGTCAGTTAATTCAATTAGTAATATATTATTGGTCATATTAATTTAATTGCTATTAACATAATACATTTTCTAAAAATTCGTTGTTATACTACAATGCATTTAAACTAGTTTCCATTAATAAATCCAATTTTGTATTAAGAAATCAGGGATAAGGCTAATTTGAAAGAAAAGAAAACACTCAGATACTTCATCAGTTATCTTTTATTACTCAATCCAGATTAAATTTGCAATAAAAATGAATTTTTTTTTACTTTTTTATAGCTTGCGACAAAACGTAAATTTACTATTCTGTAATACTTTTTTTTATGTTAACTTTTATAAAATGTTAAAAAATTTATTTTATATTTGTTCAAACCTTCTCTAGTCTCTCATCCCTTTACTTTTTACATTAATTTTAATTTCATCATTTCCTTTGGTGGTATATCTTTTTCTTTAATCTCTTTAGGAATTTCAGGTCTTTTGGGACAAACTTTGAGATTTTTAATCATTTCATTTCTATATATTTCTTTTTCTGAAGTTCTCTAACTAATTATTCTAGTTTCTTAGCTGATTACATCCTGACTTTTCCAATTCAATATCTTGCAACGCTCGGGAGTGAAATTTCCATGCAAGTAGTAATTTATCTCCTAGGTCTATATGTGAAACTGTGAGGAGATTTATTCACTTTCTAAATTAGTTTAAGTTTAATTTTAGTGAAGTATTTTCTTGTAATTAATCAAATTGTATGTTTTTGTGTTTGCAGTTTGAGAACGCGCAGTTTCCGAAATACCATAGACTATGGCAGGATCAGAGCGGATCTCTACAGGGCTCTCAACCTGTGGTCCAAACATTCCAACTTGTCTTTCAGAGAAATTAACAGCGATAAAGCCGATATACTCATCTATTTCCAAAAGTATGTAAAATCACTTTCACCTATATTAAAAATTAATTTAAATTAGCATTGCATTAATCTTCTGTCTTAGTTCTATTCCATCTACTTTCATAAAAAATATTAAAAATATTTAATAGGTAAAATTACTTCTATGAAAACTTTTAGTGTCATTTTTTTTTTTTTTTAATGCATTGTGCTGTTTTGGTCTGTCAACCACATTTTGGCTCTTGCCATTTTTATTGACTAATCAGGGTTATAAGCAGGGCAAGGCATGAAAAAATGGCGAAAAGCAAAAATGCACCTGACAGACCCAGTATAGGCAGGCCAAAATGATCAAAAATTACCATAGCGGTTCAATGAAATCTCACATTTATTATTATTTATCTGTCAGAAGTATAAGTGAAAGAAGTGTTTTTATATTATCTGAAAGCAGAACGACTAACTATATAAAAACAAGAATTTTTATATAGTTTATAAACAATTTAAATTCAGTATAATTAAAATTTAGTACAAGTGCAAAATTCACTATAAATTTTTGAATGTAGGACTGTACAGAAATTAAATGTATTTTTTGACATTGAAAACTGACTATTCGACAAAGATCAGGTGGAATGAATCAATTTTCCGTGAGCAAATAATCCAAAAACACTTAAAACATTAGCTTTAATATCATAAAAAAACAAATTTTTCAGAGGAGATCATGGCGATGGGTTTCCTTTCGACGGGATAGGTCAAATACTAGCCCATGCTTTTTTTCCGGGAGATGGCCGCGGCGGGGACGTCCATTTTGACATTGAAGAGATGTGGATTCTAACCGGCGATGAGGAACAGGAAGAAGGTAGAGAATCATCCCATACTGATCTTTTGGAACAAATTAGTAAACTGACTTCTTATCCAAAGGGACGAACTTATTCGCCGTAGCAGCTCATGAGTTTGGCCATTCTTTGGGCCTATCACATTCATCAGTGCGTGGCGCACTAATGTACCCTTGGTACAAAAGAATAAGCTCTGACTTTGAACTGCCTGAAGATGACATGCACGGGATTCAACAAATTTATGGTAGTAATACACAAATTTTTGAAACACGTGATGTAAAATTATGAAATTAATTTGGTATTTTATTGATTTTTTTTTATTAGGGGCAAAAAGTCGTCTTTGGGGGAAGGTTTACGGTGATAAACCCATCAGATGGCCATACAGACCGCCCAAAAAGGTGACTCCGGCTTACATACCAACAACCAGAAGAACGACGACGACGACAACAACAACAACAACACTTCCTCCACCAACAAGTTCACCCACCCCAAAAGTAGACAAACCAGATGGATGCAATTCTTCTTTCGATGCCCTCTCAATTCTGCGGAGTGAGTTCTTCATGTTTAAAGGAAAGGTTTGTATAACACTATAACTATACTGGCACTATCACATAGATAGATGTAAATGACATAAAAGGCTGTGCATTCTGCAGTGTCTTCAGGAGAGTTCAACAACTTCTTTAAATAAATAACTTTAAAAAAAAAAAAAAAAAAAAAAACAATACAATTGACCAATAATGTAAACTTAAGGCCTAACACATATTTTAGTAGCAATTAATGGAAAAATGAGTCCTGAAAGAACAAAATGTTTCTATGCTTTGCTTTTTATTTACATACTTATTTGTATTTTCAGTATTTCTGGAGGTTTGATAATCATGGTTTACTCCCTGGTTACCCTGCCCTTATATCTAGGCTGTGGAATGATCTTCCTTCTAATTTTACACACATAGATGCAGTTTATGAAAAACAGGACAGAAATATAATTTTCTTTATAGGTAAAATTGTTTGATATTTGATTGCATAAAATGATTGAAAAAAAAAAAATCTTTCAGGTCGTAACTACTATATTTATGATGGCTCAGTCCTCATAGATGTTTTTCCTCTTATGAAGCTCGGTCTTCCTCAGGATCTCGAGAAGATCGATGCCGCCCTTGTCTGGGGTTACAACAGCAAGACGTATCTATTCAGTGGAACAGTGTACTGGAGGCTTGATGACGAAAAAGGCACTGTTGAGCTGGATTATCCTAGAGATATAAGGAACGTCTGGAGGGGAATTGACTACAATATCGATGCTGCATTACAGTGGAAAGATGGTCAGTATTTTTTTAAAATTATAATTGTATTTTATTTTCTAAATGATTTTTTTTATTTTTTTTATATATATATATAGGATTGACATACTTCTTCAAAGGGAAAAATTTCTGGAAATTCAATGACATGAGAATGAAAGTTTTTAACGACACACCTCTTCCGTCCGGCCCTCACTGGATGGGCTGTCCCGCTGTGGAAGAGCCTAAGAAAAAAGGCACCCCGACAGGCGATCCAAAACTGAACGATCCAAACAAATCTTGCAAGTCATTCTGTGACACTTCAGTGATATTTTTATTATCACTGTTAATTTTAAGCAATGTACCCTTCTGATCGTTACTGATTTGTTGGCCTGGTCTAAATATATCTGTTGTCGGATATTTTTGCCTTGAAAAAACACTATTAAGACTGAGTATAGTGTAAAGCAGGCATCAGGTTTCTTAAAAAAATAAAATAAATAAAAATAAGGTTGATAAAGAATCCAATAATAGTCTATTCAATGACAGATAGATTATTATCAAAATATGCACCTCATTGGCAATGCAAAACATAATCTATTGTAAACTTTAAAAAAATATATTACTAGTTTCTAGTAATTTATTTTTAATGTTGAGTGATGTCAGATGTTTCTATTTTAGCTTGAATATTGTGATACTTTTAACTCCAGTGTTTTGTGATATATTGAGTATGTCACAAACCGTAATCCCAATATTTTATACGTTCTTACGAGGGATGTGACTTAAAACACTATCAAAACTGCCTTTCTGGAGTAACAATTGCATTTATAATTAATCATTTATTTTTTCTAATGACTGATAGATTGTAATAGCTGAAAAAAGCTTTTAATTATTTATAAAATTAAGTCAAAATTAGTTTTATATAAAAATTATGGAGCTAGTCTTCAAAAGTAATACTGATGTGTTAAGACAGACAAAAGATTTTCGAATTAAAAAAATGTAATTTTGATAATGTGTCGTCCCTTTAATTGTTGTGTACTATATGTTGAATTTCTATGGATTTTAAAAAAATTTTATCATCTCTATATGGACTAGTTGTTGGGGCTTTACTATCTATTATAGAGAAACTATTATTTTGGTATGTTTAAACCTGATTTGGGTGCACTAAATTACTAGTACTTTGTAACAAAGTTCACCAGGATTTGATGTGTTTTTCCTCAAAAATTTAACTCTTTTTTTTCAAATCCCTTGAGTAAGGTGTTCAAAAAAAAAATATAAATACAAAATGTACAGCAGTTCATTAAGATAAGTTTTATTTCTTTATTTCCATATTTACAAATTTTAAATCGATTTAGAATAAATGTAGTTTTTATTCATGTTAGATTAAAAA
Organism: Cimex lectularius; assembly: GCF_000648675.2. Classification (NCBI taxonomy): domain Eukaryota; kingdom Metazoa; phylum Arthropoda; class Insecta; order Hemiptera; family Cimicidae; genus Cimex; species Cimex lectularius. The sequence goes on from NW_019392993.1 coordinate 192,844, forward strand.
AAAAAAAAGACAGGCAGAGTAAATAAACATAATAAACTAAACAATTAGGTATTTAATTTTTTAAATTCTTTTCTGCAATTAATAGTTTTTATATAAAAAGATAGTTTATTTTTTAAAAAATTGTCATTCCCTTAACGTATCTTACTAAGTACTAAGTTGCGGCGTTCCACTTGTTTTATTTACACACATATAATTTTTCTTTCTTGTATGTTATTATTTCTTGCATATATCCACTGTATTTTCTTTCACTTTTTTTCTATTACTTTCCACTGCAATCATTTTAGTTTATATTTGAGCATATGTAAGCAATAATAAAGAAGAAAAACTTGTATAAAAAGAAAATGGTTGTAAAATATCTATGAGGTTTTACACAATATGATGATTAAAAAAAGAAACTATTTATTTTTTATATATACATAAAAATAAATGCTAGAGACAAAAGTGACACGATTTAAATGTACAATGTGATAAGCTCCATTGAGAAAAAATAGTCAAAAATGTTTTTGTACTTATTTAGAGAGAGAACAAATGTAAATAAACAGTATTGTATTCATATTGTTTTATTTATCTATTTAAGAATACATTCTTATATAAATTTATTATATGTTTTTTGTACTATATTGTCACTCTCGTGTAAATATATATTTACAGACTGCTAACATTCAATGCGTCTTTCTTTAAACTACATTACAATTTTTAAAAAAAGTTTTAATCCTTTTGTTTAACAATATAACAAAATTACCATTGTTGAAAAACAAAAACAACAAAGCATTGGTGTCAAAATATATAAACATTTTAAATCTAACATCTACTTTTCACTTTATCGACAAGTATAAAAACTGACTAAATAACTTTATTTTAAAATAAGTATATAAATATTTAAAATAAATGGAAAAGGTCGTCGCTCCTGGATAAACGTTTTTATCGACATGATTGTCAATTTTATTCAAACATGAAACACTGATTGACGGGTTTAAGAAGGCTGCGTACGGGAAGAAAATCCCCGACTAGGTTGTCACACAGGAAAACATTTGAAGGAAGTCATTTTACAGTGTTAGTACGGTGCAGAAAGGTGTTGCAAGCCTTCAGTGATGTATTTTTTGTAAGTTTTGTGAAAACTTGAACCTTTTCTGTACTTAAAATTCTGGTTATCGTAAATTCTATAAAAGTTACAGGCCACATACAAATATTTATTTTTTTAAATGCCTACCATCAATATTTCTCCCTAAATACAATGTTTTATCTATTTTTAATAATTAATTGAAACAATGGAGTAAAAATCTTTCAATTTAATAATATTATCAACCACAAATTAGTGAAATTTGCTCGTAAAATTCTGAAACAAGAGACTAAAATCTTTTTTTTTTAAATGGCTATAACTTTATTTTAAAAAAAAAATTATCAAAAATAAAAACAATATGAGATCTTGTTTTGCTGTAAGAAAAAAATCGGTACAAAATACTCTACATCTACAAAGAACAAAATACAAAACTATAGTTGTACATAATAAACTATTTTCTTCTTCTTCATTCCTTGACAAAATATGCTTAAACTTGATATTAACGATTAAAAACAAGTTTGATTATGTAGGTTAATTTTACTTTTAAATTACTTTTCTTTTAAAAATTTGAGTCATTCATAACAGAAAATTATAAATTCTTATCGAACTAAATTAAAATTTCTATGTTGAAATATTATATTCATCTACAATAATTTTAACATTATCAATTTATATCCATTAAAAAAATTAATTGTTTGAATACTCCCAAATTTATTCAATATAAATACAATACTTTTGATCTGTTCCTACATATAGGAGTGTGGAGGCTTGTGTGTTAAATACAGTTGCTAAAGAAAAAAAGTTAAAATATTATAAAAATAACAATAAAACAACAATATTAATGTTACACTATTTTTATTTTATTTTATTTTTTGTTTTTTATTTCATTTGTATGTTTGTTTTTTATTTATGAAACACACCTTAAAAACTGCAGCTGAGTAAATTTGCACAAAAAAATTGATAAATTAATATCACATCTCTCTCTTTCTCACTGTTTTTTGTTAATAGGTGTTATGTGAAAAACAATATAACAATCATAAAATGGTTGATTTAAATAAGCAATTTTTTTTCATGATTTTAACAGACAGACACACACACACGGGTGTGTAAGCGTACACACATATACACCATGTGTGTATGTGTATGTATATAAAAATAAGTTTATATCACACAAAAATAAGTCTATATTCATAAAAATATCTACATTTGATGTATAAATTTTGTTTTTAATTTACCACAGAATTACAATTATGGATATTATGGACAAAACGCACATGTTCGGTTTACAAAAACCTGGAGAGGTGTTCAGTTTATAGTTCCATATCTTGTGCTTCATCTTCGCTAAAATCCGACATTGAAGATTCACTGTCGGACGAAACACCTTGAAGATCTTGTTCTCGTATCGCTTCATCTGTGGCATATTTGCGAACGTACTCTTGAACTTTTTTCCTATACTCATCAGGTTTGTGAAGGTACATGGCAGCGGCGTCACCGTTTAAAGGGTCTATGGGATTTGGATAGGTAAGCAACTGTGGAAGGAAGGACTCGAATATGTTTGAAAGATCGTAGAGTGCAGTCCATGCTTGGTTAATCACGTCTAGACATACTGTTCCTGACACCTCATCTATGTTCGGGTGATAAACTTTATTCATAAAACCGATTGAAGGGGATTTAAAAGGATAATGTTCAGGGAGGTGGACACGGACTTTCCATATGCCGCCCTCATATGGCGTCCCCCTGGGCCCGTAAAACTTGACACAAAACTCATTCAGCCCACCTAAGATCGTCACTTCATGCTTGCTTTCGATTAATTTGATCACATCTGTGTCCATCCGCCTTTTACCTGCACTTGGAGATGACATTGTGATTGTGAACTCCAGATTGGAACCCAAAAAATGTTTTGGCAAATTATGTGATGTTAGACACCTCATTCAGAGACCATCTTCACAATCTGAAAAAGTAAAAAATTCATGATTGTCATATGGCCATAAATAACATTTTCAATTTTTAAGTGGTTTGGTTTAAAGGTCAGCCAGATATTTATTACTGTTGGAAAGATTCAAAATTATCAAGAAATATTATAACGATTTTGGTGGATTTGTAAATTTCAATAATTTACCACAGTCATGATTATATTATATGTGTACAAACAAAAAGTACTATCGAAATGTAGAATGAGCTATTGTAATACGTGAGACATGTTTTAGTTCGCATCACTACGGCCAACACATGTGATTTCAAAGTATACTCAGCAGGCTGAAAATTAAATTGCAGAAATAAAAACGAGCAGGGCATGTAGCATAAATAAAAACAGCGAAAAAATCAAGGAACACATGGAGAGAAAATGACAAATAGAAAACATGAAAAAGTTGCCAAATTTGTTGAAGTACATTGAATAAGATAAACATCATTAAGAAGTTATTCTTTGTATGTAAGATTTTGGTTGAAAAGAAAAATTTAGTGTCACGAGTGGGATTCGAACCCATGACAGAGCAGCAGTGAATGCCCTTGAGCCCAAGGTAATGGGTTCGAATCCCGCTTGCGGCACTAAATTTTTCATTTTAACCAAGACCTTACATACAAAGAATAATTAATTGAAATAAGTAATTTGGTCAATCAGACCACTAAATATAATGGATAGTTAAAAAGATTGGAATAATTTCAAATTCCATCATAGTATATAAACCGCTATTATAACTGGTGCTCTCAATATTCATTTTTAAATATGTTAATTATTATGATGCTCATAAATCTTACAGCATATATAAATTATTAAAGCAAGAATAAAATCACAAGAAGAAATTAAGTCAAACTACCAACAATTCAAATATTAACTATTATGGGTTAAACATGAAAATCTTAGTTTACACTCCAACAACTGATTCCACCGAGGAATTTTTCCTAACTTAAAAATAAAAACATTCTATAATATACTTCTTTATATGCTTGATAAGAAGATTAAGATTGTTATAAATGAAATGAAGCCTTTTTTAAAAACGATATTTCACAATTTTCCTAACAATTAACATGACTGTGCCTACATTCATTAACTTTTTGATTATATTATTCAAAAACTGTTACCAATTGGAAATAGGAAAGTTATAATGAAACAAATGTTATTTAGTTACTATCAAAGGCACACAGCTTTAAGGGACTTATATTTATAAGTTAGGATAGAACATCTTCAACATTTTTGAAAAAGCAAGTTTAAAAACGAACTCAATTAACAAATAGGGCACAATAAAGTATATATATATATATATATATATATATATATATATATATATATTATTCTTGCAATATTCGCTAAGGATATATTTTGCTTTTTTTTTATTTTGTATCAGGGGACCATGATGGCTGGTTAGGGCGTTTTACTTGTATTTGCCAAACTAGCAATTCTGGTACAAATCATAGCATAGCCAATGAAAATATAAACGTTGTAATATGGTTGACCCCTCATCCATGTCACTGTTGGGTAGTCGGACTTTAAGCCCTCTTGTATGTCAGGAATTGCTTTATTTTGTATTTACCGCAATCAGTCCATGATTCCCTTGGGTCAACGTTGTAAAGTCAAATATTTATTGGCCTTATTCTTTAAAAATGAAGCATGATAGAAGAATAGTAGGATCAGAAAAAAATTGTGAGCAATTTTTAAACATTTTCATCATTGAAATGGTATAAATTTGATTAAATTATGCTAAAATTACTTTTTAAATGAAAAAAAAAAACACTTAAAAATTGACAATTAATAAAAATGTTACAAAATACAAGTCTTCTTTAAAAATTGTGTTCCAACATTTGTGGCCAGATTAAAAATCAGCAAGGATAGCAGTAATAATATCTCTAAAATTTAATGTTAATTTTTTCTAATTAAAAGTCGTCATTCAACAAATTTGGCACAATTAATCTGTTGGATAAATATTCATATTCCAACCTCTGTGGATAACTCAGAAGGTTAAAAAAAATCAGCGAAGATAACTGCGATAAATCACTATTTATTTTTTTGTTGTGTTTCTAGGATAGGATCATTATTAATTTTTTTTACATGAAGTGGAGTAAGCTTAATTGGGGCTTTGGTAAGTATAGCTACAGCACTTGTAAATCTGTTCGGTTTATATTCGTTTACAACAACAAATTAAAGAAAATAAAATTATACTAAGCAATAATAAAAAAAAATAATAAAAAAATAAAAAACAATACATGTTCCTTGTTGAAGATCAAAATCATTTAATTAAATTACAATAAATAAAAAATTTAAAAACTCTAAAAGAAGACACCTTTGTGATTATGCCAGGGATATGACTTCTGGACGTATAAGTATGGTAACATGATGGATCATGTTTATTTTTCCTTTGAAAATTAAACAGCTAACTGTTATTTAATAACGTTATAAAATAGAAGAAAAAAATAATGTCAAACAAGACACATTTGTGAGCATCACAGAGAGATCAAATATCAGAAAGGATAACTTGGATAACATGTCAGCACATTACAATAAATTGTGAATTTTTTTAACTAAATGTGGAACACTCTTGATGGAATAATAAACATGGCAAATAAATTCCCTCATCTGAATTTTTCCCTCATCATTTATGATTTCGTTAAACAACTTCGTAAAATTCTTTAACATATATTTTTTAATGCGTTTTTATTTTATAGAATTCTTTTAGCACTAGAAAGAAACATTTTTACTTACAAAAATTTAAAAATGTACATTAGTTCAAATAAATTAAAAGTTTATTTTCTAATTTATTAACTTGTTATATTTTTCCTTTTTACATATTTTTCATCTGCATAATGAAATGTTTTTTTTTTACATTTTTTACTTGGGTATTTGTTTAAAAAGAAATACATATATATGTGAATATTTATGTTTTATTTTGTATATAAATCCGGTTCCTAGTTGAGTAAGAATTTGCGATTTGACAATAGCGAAAGCGCTGGGAAAGATCTATCCATGTTTCTGACTGCAAGACCTCAATAAAATCCTTAGACTGTTTTGACGGTCCAAAACCAGACACAAACCTGGTTTGGAAACATGACGGAATGGCCGACTGACAGTTTGAGTTTGTGATTTGAGCGTGATGGAACATCAAAACTCAACTGCGCAAGAGTCCGCCAATTTGCTGACAGTTTGGATGCATCATGGAACAAACCTACTGTGATAACATGACATGATATTACAGCTCATAATAATAATTTGTGATTGATTTTACAATTTTAAGCTAAAATAATTAAATATTTCAAAATGTGGCATTTGATTTGTACAACAAAATATTTATAAGTCACTTTGGGACCACGTGTTTCGAAAATCAAAAACGTTTAATGAAATTGTGATAATATAACTGAATAAACAAAAAGAAAGCCCAGACACCTTTGTGACCAATCCAACTTCCACAAGTAAAACTAAGACATAATGATGGATCATGTTTATTGTTTGAAAATAAAATACACTTAATGATATTGCCACAATAAAATTGAAGGACAAAATACTTAAAAACAAAAATATTTCAATATTCCAGCCTTTGTGACCAGATAAATTAGAAGAAAAAAAAAATAATGCAAAACAAGACACCTTTGTGACTATTTCAAGATCACTTCCTTCAGTATAAGTGATATAACACGACAGATTATGTTTATTTTTTCTTCTTTGTATCAAGTTCACTTAATGGAGTTGTCACGATAAAATTGAAGGACAAAATACTTAAAAACAAAAATAATTCAATATTCCAGGTTTTGTGACCATCCCAAAAGGATCACAAATCAATAATGGTAACTGTAATTACATGATGAATCATGTTAATTTTTCTTCTTTGAAAATCAAATACGCTTAATGACAATGCCACAATAAAATTGAAGGAAGAAGTCTTAAAAGCAAAAACATTTTCATATTTCAGCCTTTGTGACCATCCCAGAGGCATCAGAAAACAGCAAGGATAACTGTGATAACATGACGACTGCTCTTAATGACAATGTCACAATAAAAGTGAAGGAACAAATACTTCAGAACAAAACTATTTCAAAATTCCAGCCTTTGTGACCATCCTATGGAGATCACTTCCACTATTTTTTTTTTTTTTTTTTAATCAATACACTTAATACAATATTACAATAAAATTGAAGGAAGTAGTCTTAAAAACAAAACCATTTTCATATTTCAGCCTTTGAGACCTTCCTTCTTTGAAAATCAAATATACTTAATGACAATGCCACAATAAAATTAAGGAAAATGTCTTAAAAACAAAAACATTTTCATACTTCAGCCTTTGTGACAATCCCAGAAGGTTCATAAAACAGCAAGGATAACTATGATAACATGACGATTGATCTTAATGCCATTATCACAATAAAAGTGAAGGGAAAAAAATACTTAAAAACAAATATATTTCAACATTCCAGCCTTTGTGACTATTTCAAGATCATGACGATTGCTCTTAATGACAATGTCACAATAAAAGTGAAGGAACAAAGACTTCAAAACAAAACTATTTCGAAATTCCAGTCTTTGTGACCATCCTATGGAGATCACTTCCACTATATTTTTTTTTTGAAAATCAAATACACTTAATACAATATTACAATGAATGAAACTGAAGGAAAATGTCTTAAAAACAAAAACATTTTCATATTTCAGCCTTTCTGACAATCCCAGAGGGATCAGAAATCAGCAAGGATAACTGTGATAACATTACAATTGCTTTTAATGACATTACCACAATAAAAGTGAAGGGAAAAAAAACTTAAAAACAAATATATTTCAACATGCCAGCCTTTGTGACTATTTCAAGATCACTTCCTTTAGTATAAATGATATAACATGATGGATTATGTTTATTTTTCCTTCTTTGAAAATCAAATATACTTAATGACAATGCCACAATAAAATTGAATGAAGAAGTCTTAAAGACAAAAACATTTTCATATTTCAGCCTTTGTGACCATCCCAGAGTGATCATAAAACAGCAAGGATAACTGTGATAACATGATGATTAATCTTAATGCCATTATCACAATAAAAGTGAAGGAAAAATGTCTTAAAAACAAAAATATGTCAATATCCTAGCTTTTGCGACCATCCCAGAGAGATAAATCACCAAGGATAATATTGTAAATGGCATGACAGCTCATAGCAATAAATTGTAGTTTATTATTCTTCCTTCTTTACTTTTCTAATAATTTTAATAAATGCAACAGAATGTTACTTCATTCTTTATTGGGTATTCACAGAATAAACAATGACATAATATTGAAATTTTTTTTTTAATATATTATAATTCGTGAAAGGAAGGTCAATCTGAAAGTCGCAGCAACCGACCTAGAATTAGAGCACAATGAACGTATAGATAATTGATTATGGATAAAATTATATATTATGTATATATATTTTTTTAAATAAACAAAAATAATTGGTAGATATGTACCAGTTGAAAATAAATATTACGATTGACTGACCTCTACGCTTGAGATGGCTCGTTTTATCTGGTTGATTTCAATTGAAAATCATCTTTTGCGTAGTTTAACCGATGACAAATGGGATTTGGAAATAGTGGTCCAATCCTGAGGTCGTAGTCGTTTTTCCCCCTGAACGGGACGAAGGACGGCCTATTACCGAGGATCCTATTCCCCAAGACTGTTCCTCGTCAGAGAGAGAGTCGTCGAGTGGCGACTTTTCGGATGAAAACGGATCAAAAGTCAAAATAAAAATCGTAAAGATTTACTGAAAAGGAAAGCCCAGTGTCGCCCTCCTTCTCTTACACCATACGATTACGGCTCTATCTCTATCCAGACGGTACTGAGAAAACTACGGTCAAATCGATCTCTCAGAAACCCGCCTCTAAACGATATGGCCCGACTACGGATCCATTCTATGGTCACTCTTTGCTCTTCCCAGGACAATACAAATACATTTTATCAATTCAATTTCATTACTAGGCAAAAATATCATCATCATCATATTCCATTTTAATTATTTAAAAATGACATATATGACTTATATCATACTTATTTATTATTAATATTTATTTATTTAAAAATACAAGTATGAATTATAATTTTTATCTGTCTTGGTTGAGGAGGAAATCAAATATGCCCTTCCCACAACAATACAAATACGTTTTGTCATTTTTATTTCCTTACAAGGCAAAACCAACATCATCATCATATTCAATTAATTACTTATTACATATAACATATAATTATTTATTTATTATTAATATTTATTATTTTGAAGGCACAAATAGGGCTTTTATCATGTACATATTTTAGAAAAAAATTTAGTTACATAAACATAGAAAAGTAATATTAATTGAAATTGAAATTTATTTTTATTTACAAAATATATACAGTATTTACAAAGAAATTAAAAGACTGGCTTCAGGCTTCCTGCCTATATACCTGATCTGAAGTAAAAAAAAAAAGAACTAATTTAAACATATCTCAATATTAACACAAAGGGAAAAAAATAAAAATAAAAAAATAAATAAAAACCCTTTACGTTATATAGTTAATTTATAGCAAAATGTGCTTCACTCTTTTGTGAACTAACCATCACTAACCATCTCTAACCAGTAATATTAATGAATACACATATAACAATCGTCACCTTGGCTAAATATGCATCGATCATAAGGCCATTTAAAGATAAAAAAAGAAAGTAATATTAATAATAACCTATATATGCACTTAGTAATCATAATTGATCGTATTAATTATTTTAATTAATTATACTTTTTACGTAAGGTTTTGGTCGTGATGAAAAAGCTAGTGTGCACTTCCCAGAACAGTACAAATACATTTTGTCATTTCTATTTCTTTAAAAGGCAAAACCGTTATCATCATATTCAATTTTAATAACTTATGCAAGGCATATATAATATATATCATAATTATTTATTTAATATTAATATTTATTGTAAAGGTAGAAATAGATTTTAGCCCCTTACATGTACATATTTTGGAAACAAATTTAGTCACGTAAACGTAGTAAAATAATAACAATCCATATATATACATATTTAGTAGTCATAATTGACTGTATTAATTATTTTAATTGATTATACTTTTTATCTTATATCTTGGTTGTGATGAAAAAGCTAATGTTCTCCTCCCAGAATAATACAAGTTTTTTGTCAATTCAATTTCCTTTTAAGGCAAAACCATCGTCGTTTAGGGATGGTTAGGGTTATCGTTATCATCATCATATTCAAATTACTCAAATATGACATATAAAACTTATATTTATTATTAATATTGATTTATTTAAAGTACATGTATTAATTATAAGTTCTATCTACGATCTGTGGTTGAGATGAAAAAGCTGGTGTTCCCTTCCCCCAACAATTCAAATACATTTTGTCAATTCTATTTCCATAACAGGCAAAACCATCATCATCATCATATTCAATTTATTACTTATATATAACGTATCATAATTATTTATTTATTATTAATATTAATTTATATTAAAGGCACAAATTGTGCTTTTAGCCGCCTTATATGTACATATTTTAGAAACAAATTTAGTTTCAATAATAATAATAATCCATATATGTATTTAGTAGTTTTAATTGACATATTATTTTAATTAATTATACTTTTTATCTAAGGTCTTGGTTGAGGTGAAGAAGCTAGTATTCTCTTCTCAGAACAATACAAATACATTTTATCAATTCAATTTCCTTACAAGGAAACCCCATCATCATATTCAATTTTAATTACTTACATATGACAAATATAACATATATCATAATTATTTATTATTATTATTATTTATTTATCCATTTTAAAGGTACAAATAGTTATTTATTTACTTCCCTGTCCTTTCTCTTTGCTGCATTTGTTATATTTGAAGCATTATATGTAAATAAAAAACGTTTGTCTTAAAAAAAAAAAAATTAATAGCAAAAATGTTTTCTTTGTTTTTACATGGGTCTTGTTGAATTGTTAAGTTCGACTTTTTTCTCTTTACCCAATAATGTAATTTTGTTGAGGAAACATTGTTAAATGATGCTCATAATAAAATGGTATCTATGTATCTATTTGCCAAGTAATTTACTTATTTTCAATTGCTCTTTTTACATACTAGGTTGTGTATTTCACTGCATTTGGATAATGAAAGTGCAATGGAACTTTATTTATAATTTCAATTACATTTAGCTTAGTTGAATCATTTGAACAATCATTGAAAATAAAGGAAAAAATTGGTTTGTGAACTGCATCATTTGATCCAATAATATAATTATATTAAAAAAAACATTCATGCAGTTCATTCATTTGCTTTGGATAAGTATGAATAAGCCTTTTCAGTTAGTTCTGAGAAGTTCCTTCAGTAGCAGTTTCGAACATCCTTCCCTGCATTCAGTTCAAACTTCAAAGATGCTGAGAAGTTTTTGTCAGGTTTTTCTTGTTTATTATTATACAATATACATGTGGTAGTCAAATGCCTGGTGATTTTGGTTTTGATTTTCACTTAATCTGGACAAGTTTTTCATTGAGTTCTTCTTTATAAAATCTAGCCAATACTTTAAACTGTAGGTAGGTTTTAATTGAATAATAAACATGAAATAATTATCATGCCATTAATATTTTTAATTATTAATATAGGATCTTTGTGTCTTCATTTATGTGATATATAATATTAATTTCCGTGAGTACTCTGGGGTAGAGTGAATGAATGTGCGAATGTAATTATATTTTATGGTATATATTATATATGTATATTCTATTACATTTATTATTGTATATTCATGTTAATATAACATGAATGAAGAGGTTTATCCCCAATTACCCTGAAGAATATCGAGTATTCTGGGGTAGTGTGTATGAATGTGTGAATGTAATTTATTAGCATGAAAAGTAGCTTATCCCTAATTACCCTGAGGCATAATCTAGATCATGTGAAAGAATGTGCGAATGTAATTATATTATAAATGTACATTGTATTATATTTTATTGTGTATTCATGTTAATATAACATGAATGAAGAGGTTTATCCCAAATTACCCCGAGGAATATCGAGTAGTCTCAGATCATATGAATGAATGTGCGAATGTAATTATATTATAAATGTATATTGTATTATATTTTATTGTGTTTTCATGTTAATATAACTTGAATGAAGAGGTTTATCCCCAATTACGCCGAGGAGTATCGAGTAGTCTCGGATCATATGAATGAATGTGCGAATGTAATTATATTATAAATGTATATTGTATTATATTTTATTGTGTTTTCATGTTAATATAACTTGAATGAAGAGGTTTATCCCCAATTACGCCGAGGAGTATCGAGTATTCTGGGGTAGTGTGAATGAATGTGTGAATGTAATTTATTAGCATGAAAGGTAGCTTATCCCCAATTACCCCAAGGAATATCAAGTACTCTGGGGTGAATGTGCACATGTAATTATATTATAAATGTACATTGTATTATATTTTATTGTGTATTCATGTTAATATAACATGAATGAAGAGGTTTATCCCAAATTACCCCGAGGAATATCGAGTAGTCTTGGGTCATATGAATGAATGTGCAAATGTAATTATATTATAAATGTATATGGTATTGTATTTTATTGTGTTTTCATGTTATTATAACATGAATGAAGAGGTTTATCCCTAATTACCCCGAGGAATATCGAGTACTTTGAGGTAGTGTTAGTGTAATTTATTTGCGTGTATGTTTGCTTACCCCTAATTACGCCGAGGAATATCGAGAATTCTGGGGTAGTGTGAATGAATTGTGAGTGTAATTTATTAGTGTGAAAGGTACCTTATCCTCAATTACCCTGAGGAATATCGAGTCATGTGAAAGATTTGTTCTGGGTATATGTAATTTATTATGGTTTATTTCCAATTATCATGAGGAATTTCTACTAGTTTGGGCAGATTAATAAATGTGCGAGTGTAATTTATTAGCGAGAATGAAGAGGCTTATCCCCAATTACCCGAGGAGTATCAAGTACTCTTAGGTAGTGTGGATGTAGTCTAGTGTGTGCATGTAATTTATTAGCGTGAATGGAAGGGCATTACCCCAAGAAATATCAAATAGTCTTGGGTAACAGACTATCACGTTTTTACCTTGTATCTGTTTTTGTTATTTATCTTATTTTATACACAATTAACAAGGCCCTGAGGTACAGAAAGGCTAGCAATAGAACAAAAAAAAAAAAAAGAGAGTTGGTTACCATCATGCCATAAAATATCATAACTCATAGGATTAAAATGTGAGAAAGATAAGAAAAGAAATATAAAGCTAAGGAAGAGAGAGCTGGTGATGACCAATGTAGTTTTCTGTCCCTTAAAAAAAAAAAGTTATTTTATTGTAGTTATTAATTTGTAGTAATGTTATTTTTCGTGGTAATATATAAAATGTTTGGGCATGAAAAATTATGAAAGGCAATACTAATTGACTGCAAAAATCCTTTACAAAATGCAAAACAGCGATAATAAATTTTTACAAATAATCTGGATTACAGTGTATGGTCTTGGTGAAAAAACAAATTCAGTTAAAAATTGCTGCCAAGCTTTGGTTGTATTTTAAGGTCATCATCAGGTAAAAAAATCTTAAATTTGTTTACAAATTTACATAATTATGGTTTTAACATATGGTTTTAAATAATGTTGAAGACTGACTCAGTCCCAACATTGTCAAGGACTGTGTAACATAATAATTTGTATTTATCTGGGGCACATACTATAGTCCATACTTCAAAGAAATTTGAATCCATCTATTAAAAATAAAAAACTTAATTATGTCACTTTGTAGACATGTTTAAGATTGTTTTGCCATAATGATGACCTAAAATAGGTTGAAAGCTTGGCAATAACAGTGAATTGTTTTGCATCAACCTTGTTCCAGATTATTTGTGAGTAGAAAAGTGGCCGATATGTCTAACACTTAAAATGTAAAATTTTGTCCAAATTATCCAAAAAGGTATTTACAGTTTGGTTTTTTTTTTTACAGGAAAAATGGGTTTGGATTTAAGGGTGACTTTCGAGTCCCAAACTCTCGAAGGACTACAGAGGCTTTATTTGCCGATGTCCTGTGAGGATGAGCTGTTTGGAAAATATGCCAGCGTGAAATTATCGGATGGTTCCGTGTATTTCTCAAGAATATTCCCAGCTTATTTTTTAAATGACAACTCTTGCATAATGGACAAGACGGTCCTTGTAAAAGGTGTTACGACTGACAATCAGCCAAAAGTCTCCCAGCTCACTCTCATCCCTGGGGTTAGGTATATAAAATCGTTGAAAATCTCTGTTGTTTTAAAGGTCGGCATGAGAAAACGTTCATCAAGTAGGTCTTTTAAAGACCAATTGAAAAGGGCCCTTGCCTGCTTAGCCCTTGTTTCGGACAGCATCGTGTCTTTGGATGGCTTGGAACCATTCTCAGTACTCGGTGTGAGCCACGTCCTCGTCCACAACATAGGAAAGGTGGATGCTGGAAAAGTTGTTCATTCAACGAATTTAGTTATTGAAAAATTTATCAGCTCAGAGCGTTACACGCAGTTATTACCAGAAAACAACTTGTATTTTAAAGTTTTCGGTTCACCTTATAACAAACTAAAAGATTATTTAACCTGCAGGCAGAACATTTCAAAAACTTCCTTTGCCCAAAAATACAACCTACCTCAGGTTTGTATTTAGTTGAACTTTAAATTATCAGACTATATGGATGTATAAAGTCATTTTAGGTAATAATAATTGGCCCTGCAGGCTCTGGGAAGAAATATATTGTCAAGAAAGTAGCTTATGATTGTAAAGCGGTTTTAATAACAATTAATTGTTCTGAGCTTGTCCAGCCATCAGTTGGCGAAAGTGAATCTTTATTGAGTGATTACTTCAACAAAGCCATATATCATTCGGATGAAGGTAAAATGCAATTTTTACCTTTTAAGTATAAAATAATATGAAATTTTTTCAGGTCTTGTAATTATTTTAATATTACATCCTGAATCTATATGTAGGAAGCCTGGGAGACTTCTTTCACATTTTATCGCCTTGATAGATTCTATTTCCTTAATATCTAACATAACGGCAGTTTTATCTATCTCTAGTACTTCTAATTTACACGAATGTGTTAAAACATCATCAAGGTTTCACTTCAAGGTTGAACTTAATAAATTTTTACTCTAGTTTTAAATTTTTAAATTACTTTTCTTTTTAGATATTTGTAGAGATTCCTAATGAAGAGGAGAGAAATGAAATGTTAATCGCTCTTTGTGAAGATGAAGGTTTGAACAGTAGTTGTTGTTCTGAAATAGCGGCGATGACTGCGGGATACACAATATCAGACTTGGCTCTCCTTGTTCATAATGCTAGGCGAGACATGGAAACTGAACGTTATATACATCTAGATGGTGTTTTATTTAAGCATTTTTTTCAATATGTATTTATCAACAACATTCGTCAAATTGAACCAAGCATGCAACACGGTGCGATTGGAGTATTTAGAAAAAATAACATTGAAGAACATCATCTTGGTGGACTGAATAATGTGAAAAAGTCTCTATTTAAAATTATAAAATGGCCTATTCTACATAGTTCAGCATTTAAAAGGTTTAACTTAAAAACAGCATCAGGTGATCTTTCTAAATATATTACTTATTATTTAAAAAAATGACAAGATTATTATTTTTTAAAATTTAATTAAACTTTTTATCTAAATTCTTGGTTGAGATGAAAAAGCTAGTGTCACGAGTAGGATTTGAACTCAAGACCTTCCGCTCAATACATGTTGCTCTATGTGACTTCGATCAACTCGGACACCAGCTCCTCATATCAACCTGCAACCTTTCGAATTTTCCCTCTTTTTGCCATATTTTTTATTTTATTTTTAACACTAGGTTGTTTACTGTATGGTCCTCCTGGATGTGCAAAAACCAGCATTGTCAGGGCTGTCGCGATGGAAAGCAATATGGTAGTTTTCTCTGTCTCTGCTGCCGATTTATACTCGCCTTATGTCGGCGATGCCGAACGAACAATAACTGATTTGTTTCAAAGAGCGAGAGCATCGTCTCCTTCGATTTTATTCATCGATGAAATCGGTTCATAATCATCTTATTTAATTAATATTTTGAAAAATGCAATATGTTTTATTTCAGATGCTCTGGTCGGATGTAGAGGAGGAAGGCAAAACAATGCTCACGAGCGGATTCTTTCAATGTTTTTGATAGAAATGGACGGCATAGGAAGATCGAATAAACTCGTTAGTTCTTTTTTGTTT
The DNA here is from genome assembly GCF_000648675.2 of Cimex lectularius. Lineage (NCBI taxonomy): Eukaryota > Metazoa > Arthropoda > Insecta > Hemiptera > Cimicidae > Cimex > Cimex lectularius. Next base: position 209,129 of record NW_019392993.1, read on the forward strand.
TAATAAACAGGCATGAATTTATTTGTAATTTGTAGTCTAGCGCCTTGACAAGCAAGGTAATTGTGATTGCCGCTACAAACAGGCCTCAAGTGTTAGACTCAGCTCTTTTACGACCAGGAAGATTCGATAAATTAATTTATGTACCTCCACCTAATTTTGAGGACCGTAAGGACATACTAAATGTTTTGACAAGCAAGTATGAACAATAATTTTACAAACAGTATGTTTTGAATGTTACATTTTTTTTTTTTAAATTTCAGAATGCCATTAGAAGAGTCTGTCAATCTTGATTTAATATCAAGAAAAACTGAATTATTTTCTGGCGCAGATATTGCTAATCTTTGTCGAGAGGTAATTTTTTAAAATTTCTATAACTTGTAATTTGATCCTTACCATAGACCAAGATATCCTGAAAAGTCCTTATGGCCATAATATCAGTTTGATTTAATTCCCATTTTAATTTAATTTAATTGATTGATCACTTGGCACTGTACCGTTGGGATGCCTGGAATTGAGAGATTTTGAGAGCAACTGAAAAGTCCATATTTAGTCAGAAATGGAAAAAGGAAAAATAGTTCCTCGTAATTTAAGGTTATTAAATAAAATAGGTAAATATATTTACTATAATAACCTTAAAAATGAAATAGGCTTTTAAGTACTATAATAACCTTGAATTTAAAAAAAGTATGTATTTTTGTCTGGGAAAAACTTCCCAATTACATTAAACTTTTAAATAATATTTACTAAAATAAGATTATAAAATTTTGTTTAATTTGGTCATAAATGATAATTTTTTTGCTGGCTTATCCTTGTTGGTTTAGTCTGCCAGAAACATTTCAGAATTTCACCAACTTCAGACCCATACCAAACACTGAATGTGGCAAAATGTAGAAATGTAGAAATGTTCCTGATGGACCAAACCACCGATGGCAGATTAAAAAATGGTCATTAATGACCAGATGACATGTTAATCACTTAAATCAGCTTGGTCGAGTTATCTTTAATTAAAAAAGTACAGCATGCCTAAAACCACATAAATTAAAAAGATCAACTTTGGAATCTGTCTAATTCATTTAAAAAAGAATGATAATAATATTATTCATCTTGGCCATTGCGGCCTGTCAGTAAGTAAATTTTTATTTTATATTACTTAGAAATAATACAAAAATGTATGATGCAAGATTGTCATATTTTTTAAAATGCAATGTGGATATAGTAAATTATTAATGTAATAACATACAAGATTTCTGATGATGGTGTCAATTCCTGAAGGTCCAAAGTAAATGTTAATAAATATTAAGTTAATAAATAAATAAATAACTTTTTGTTACTTTATTATTAAAAAAAATTGAAATGTTGTCTGACGTTAACCAACAAATTTGATAATAATTAAACAAAAATAAATTACTGTAAATAAAAAAGATTGTATAAGGTATTGATGTTATTAACCAGCAAATTTTAAATTTAGGGTTTGCATTAAGCGCTCTTTAAAGCACTTAAATATGAGCTTTTATGGTAAACAAAAAATAGACAATTTTGGGCTAGATTTTTTCTCCGATGTCCAAAATATTCTGTTTAAAAACTCATAGTCCCCTTTTATACATATCCGATGTTATTAAAATTGTTTGAAAAGGTAATGTTACCACTTCCAGCCTATAATATATATCAATTGCAAAGCTTACAGCCTATATTAATGCTAGATATAATGTTGATAGATAAACATAGAGACATCATTAGTCAATAGATAAACGTATTTGTAATTTTACTCATTCTATGGAGTCTATATTATATCCTGTAATAACTATGTCAAAACTTTTATGAACTTAATTATCATTTGCTTTCATAAATAAAAAAAAAAAAAAAAAAAAATGCGAGTTATATTTTCTCTGTTCCAGGTGGCTTTTAGGGCAATGACCGAAGATGGAGAGGACTGTAAGCTCATCAAATATGAACATTGGTTGAAAGTTCTCAGTGAAGTCAAGCCTTCGTTAAGCAAAGAACAGATTGACTGGTACGACAAGTTTTGTTTTACCCAGACCGACTATACTACCAGTTGATATCAATGAGGCTGTGACCCAATTTTGATTGGTGCACCTCAAAAGTATCAAGAATGTACATATATTATATTAATTGAATAAAATATTTTTATTCGTTTTAAATTGATTTATATTGATATTTCCGCCTGAATGAAATTTAATCTAGATGGTTTGTGGGAAAAAGGAAAAGAAAAAACCAACCAAAGTGGCACCATTTTTTTCCTTGTTTTGCACATTGTCTAGCCATGTTCATGTTTGTTTACAATTGTCTGGTATATGGAAACTATAATTCGGAATATCTGTTGGAGCTGATGAGGATGGGCCAATGAGCCTGGAATGAACATAATACATAAAAGATTTTTATGCCACTAAGACTTGGTTTTCCTTTCTAATGAACCAGATAAAGTAGTAAAAAATTACATATAAAAATTTGACCACAATAAGAAATTTAGAAATTTCTCAACGAAACATATTTTCCCCGAGGGCTTTGACTACTTATTTCTGCGTTAACCAGTAACTGCCTGAACTATTATATTTTTAGTTGTTACAATTTTGCTTTATGCAAAACCATTAATTACACATTTTACAGGATGGAAATTATTTTTTTGTTTTTAAATTAATTAAGATATCATTTTAATTCCTGTTGAAATATTATTATTTTTGGATGTGAAAGAATTTATATTAATTAGCGTCAAGTTGTTTCTATTTTGGGGGTTTATTCTGGCTAAGGAATGTTAAAACTGGCAAAGAAATACTAAAAGTAAAATAATCAGATGTATAAATTAACATGTGATTTACCTGGTTAAATTCCAGTTTCTTTACAAATATTCAAAAAATGTATCTTCAGGCTTTTATTACGCACAAAATTTTGAGTTTAATTTGGAATCCATCTTCATCAGACGTATTTTAGACGATGTAATTGAGACCGTTATGTCCAACAATGAGTCCGTTCAAGATTCAGGAATCAAAGAGATAAGAGGCAAAAACCATTTGGGTTTGGACGTCGTCAGAAAGAAGGTCCTCAAAAAGAACACATACACAACTGTAAAATGTAAAGATACTCGGCCCATCTCTCGCGATTCGTATTCTCGTCTTTCCAAAGCATTGAGGGTCTTCTATAATACGTTGTCAGGAGATTGTTATGATCCGCTTTTTCATCCGAAGCAAGTGGTTCCCTGTAGTAAGACAGACAAGGATTCCGAATTGCTGAATTTTGACACTGGAAAAGGGGGTTGCGTTTCAGAAAAGTGTTACTTACTGTATAACTGCAGTAAAGGTTCGCTTCCTCATAATGAAAACGTGAATTATAATCTTTCCGTCGAATCGCAAAAGTCAAACGATTTCAAAAGCATCAAGAGAACGTTAGAGAAGCGGGCGAAAAATCTTTCTCTCTTGAACAAAGAATTGAAAAGTCGGTTGCACGGTGGTTTTTTGTCATTGGATCACGTCGTTAGGAGTCATACGGATATCATGGACAGACGTTATCCGCCTAAGCCGAAGGTAGCCGAAAAGAAAACCAGGAAACCAAAACGGTTAGTGAGAGACGTGACAAACCTTCACGAAGTTCATTTGCGGTCACAAGGGCCGTCGTTGACCGACATTCCTTCGGGCTATGTCGCAAGGCAAAACAGGACCACCAAAGTCAACATCGTGAAACCGGTGAACGTGGGGAACCGAGATTCTGACACCGCAGTCTTGGATTATCTGACGTCTGTCGAGCAACAATCCCCTCAGGAGAGACCCGGCGACCCCCGCAGCCGGAATTGCAGGAAGAGCAGACAGGACGAAGCCAGTTCGTCAGAGTCGAGCGATGAATCTGTCGACGGAAGACGCACGAAAAGGTTCATGAAGTCGGCCAACTGCAAAACGTTCCTCGGTGATCGGAGCTCCGGTCGGTTGAAGGTAAAATCCGCCACGCAACACGCAAGACAGCACAACTCGGAACAACCAGCCTGCGATACACGAAAACGTTGGAAGGACGAAGACATCGAGGCTGAAGATCCGAGTGAAACACCCAGAGCCTGCTTAGGCAAACGAGACTACATCGGCTCACCTATTTCGAGCAACTTCGCCGGAAGGCAGCCAGCTTTCGGCGAGCGTAGAGGAAGGACGTCCCCCCAGTACAGTCCTACCTCTAGGAAAACGAACGTTTACAGCCCGAACAATGGTTTCGTACGGCAACAGAAAGAACCCGATCGGCGGTACATCACCCGTTTATACAATAGAAACCAAGAAAACGGTTCGTCGGCTAGGACAAAAAGCGTGGAACGTAAGCTCGTCTGCAAGATGGTAAACGTCAAACCACCCGACGAAAGTGTCGATAAATGGAGCCAGACGTCTACCGAATCCGACCCGGACTCGGACGAGAGTAATTCGCTGAGGTTTGACGCGGTCGAAAGCATTACTCGCAAAGCTATCTCGAGAAAACCGATGTCAGGTGTTAAATGCGGCGACAAATCCAAGACCCGACTACAAGACAAAAGCAGGGTAAAAGTCGAATCCCGGTTCTCAGGTGTGCAGGCAAAAACGAGGAAACGATGTGATATCAAGAGCGACAAGTCAAAAACCAGCAGCAAGTGCACCGACAAACTTCTCAAGCGGTCTACTTTTCTGCCCAGTTACAAAGAAAAAATCAACGAAACCAGAACAAATGATGGTAACGAAATGGGCAAATCAGACGATGAACACTCAGCGGTAAACGAATCGCGGGAAGAATGTCGTGTCTCACCTCGTTTCGAAAGCTTTAGGACTTCGGGTTCTTCCTTCGGAGCTGTTAAAAAGAACAAGCAAACGCATCATGATTATGTTAAACACCAAAAAATAAAAACAACTGGCACTTCTTCGAAGGCAACAAGGTAAACGCTTTTTTAAACATATGATTTTCTATTTTTTATTATTTAATTGAATTAATAAAACAGTAATAATATGAGTTTTGGTATTGTTCCTGAACCATACCAGACTTGATCCTCGTCCCAACAGACATCAGGAGTTTCAGCACTGACTGGCTTCTTTCCCCACCGTCAGATCTGTCAGATTTGTATATATGTACTAATTGCTCTATGTGCATTTGTGTACAGTTAGCAATAAATAAATAATAATTTAATTTAAAATAAAGAGGAAGAATTCGCGAATTATCAGTCCATGTGTCATCGCGTAGTAAAACTAATCAAGTTTTAATAATATTAATAACCAATGTTTTCCAAATTATTGTGAATTGACAAAAAATCTTATATTGGTTCAATTAAATAAATAATTTGTCAACATGATTTATTGATCTGCGATAGTGTCATCATTGCTAATAACTATGTTTTTACAGCCTTACGTCCCCCTCGATTTCCTCGTACGCGAAACGCTTCAATCCAAGACCGTCGTTCAATTCGCAGCAATACCCGAACGAGAAAGTAATCCAGAAAGAATCCAAATTCAAAATCACGCCCAGCTATTTAGTATCGCTCGTGCGTAAAAGCAGTTCGACACGAAACGGTACGTACGTCGCGGAAAGCGAGTCGACCGTTTCATTATTAGAAGATACCCGCGCTAAACCATTGTTGAAAAACAATTTCTATGAAGAGGATAGTCGAGATTTGACCTATAGTAAAAAGCTGGCGATGATGAACGATAAAATGTCGTCATCTTGCGTGTGCAACTTGAACAAGCACATTTTCGGTACGGAACAAAAGGCCGACAACTGTTATTTTGGTTGTGGTGAAAATTACGAGAAGTACAACAGCCGGACGTCATCTCCCTTGATATCATGTCTCAAAAACCGAAGAAGCATGAACGACGATGGTTATTTTTTGAAGTGTAACTCCTTTTACAAAGACGAAAAGCCAGTAAAATGTTGCTGCAACGACCATTTGCTGCCTAATTTCGATAATACGAACAAGCGAAACGATAGCAAAGCGATTTCGGAAAAGTTCGACGTTGGAGGAAAGAATAATTTTCAACTTGAAATGGACGAAATAAATAAAAAACTCGAAATGACATTGAGCAGCCACTTTTTCAAACCGGAAAACTACAATTCGGATATATTAAAAATTTTAGACATATCCCAAGGGAATAACAACACAGACATGACGAGATCCAAGTTGAAGAACTTCAGAGCAGATATACCAGTATTGTCTGCTTTGACGACCGTCCAGGAAGACGCGCCTTTCGTAGATTTCCAGCGTGAAGAGAACCACGAAGTGGAAGAGGTATCGACCATAAACGAAGAAACTCACAGCCCGAACGTGAAATCCGCCGAAGAAAAAGAAGAAATAAAAGAAGAAGTAAAAGAAGAAGGAAAAAAAGAGGAAGATAAAGACCCACCCGAGGAAAACAAAGCTAAAGAAGTCGAAATTAAACATACAGACATTACAGAAAATGAAGGTCCTTCTGTAAGAGGTATGGAATGGAGATCGTCGGAGAAAGACAGAATAACGTCGTCAGAGGGAAAACCAGTGCTGCTTTACAACAAAGCAGGCTTCCCGTTAACAGACACAAAAGGTAGATGTTTAAAGAACAATTTAGGAGTGAAGATGTTACCGGCAAGCGATTTAAACGACGTCATCGCGAAGAAACTTCAAGTTTACGACGCTTTCAACTATCCACCTACGACGATCTCTTTTGATCCAACGAAACACCCTTGTCCGACACAAATGCACGACATCAGGATTTTCGACAAGGAGTACAACCCAAGAATATTGTACAACTCCCTCGGCTATCCGTTGTCGGACCGGGACGGTTTTCTGTTGAGGGACAATCTTGGAAATTATCTGGTCGTTCTTGACAACGAAGGCATACCGATGTGCTGTTCCAACGGCGAGCCCATTTACATGGAAGACGGAAAACTCTGGATCACCGAGAAGGATTCTTATGACGTTTTACGCCGGGGTAATGAAGATAGTACGTCCAAGCACAAAGACAAATCGAGGAGCGTGTCGATCAACAGTGAAGTCAGAAAAGTTATTTACGACGCTAAAAGGAAATCGTCCAAACTGGGTCCAGAGGTGTCTGAAAAGATCAACCTCGAAAAGTCCACAGCAAATTACTACAAGACTCACACGAGATCGAATTGGTCAAAAATGAAATCCAAGTCGAAAATCATCGACGATAGAAAAAAACGAGATAAACGGATCGTTTCAAGATGCAAAAGCGTCTGCAGGTTCAGGAAGAAGTCAGGCAGTGAAATTTCCTCCGACGACAACCAAAGTTCCAGTTTAAATTCGAAAATAGGAAAAATAAAGAAAAACAAAAGTATCAATTTTCAAAAATATCTGACTTTGAAGAAAAACTTTATGAATATAACATCGGCCATTAATAAATATGATTCCGTCGATGAACGGAGTATCAGTTCTAATGAAGATATTCGTATTTTGGAAGAAGAAGCTAAAAAAACGGCTAGATCGAATTCTCTGGAGTCTTTAAGCCACCACCTCGACCCGACCACTTGGAGGCGGCCCGAAGAGAATTCCGACACGGATTATACCGATTCAAAAATTACCAAAACCAAATCGAGCAACAGCTTGACAGAAAACCTCTCCAACGAAACGATAAAGAAAAAACATATCACTTCGAACATAAAATCAAGGATTAACCATTTGCTAGATGGCGAGACCAAAAGATCCACAGACGACAGCGAAATAATTACAAAAAATGAAGACAAATTCAAAACAAGCGAACATAACACATCCAGCACAACCGAGGTATGTTTGTTCAAATCACAGTTTAACTATAAAAAATTGACTAAATTCAAACCTAACTTTAAAATTTTGTGTAAACGAATGAAAAATATTGACGTCAAATACAATTTTAAATGTACATTGGGAACTTTTATATATTTACAATTTTATGGGTAAGTGTATAATATAAATACATCACTATAAACTTGTTTTTCATTAATTTATCCAAATTAATTTATAACCGTACTGATTTAAAACAAAAATTTTTTTTTGGCATGATAACCACATTTAACGAACAAACATTTTTTACATTTTAAGACGTTTTATCTCTAACTACATTAATCTTGTGTAAACTATATTAATCTTTATTACGACTAAGATTTTAGTAATTAATAAATAAAATAAATTTAAACGTCTTTTGTTTAAAAGGGAAGGCTATTGACGTGGAATCTTCGATTTTAATGCAAATTTTATCTGATCTAGGTCAAAAATATTAGAGGTGTGACTTAGGAGCAAAGCAATAAAAAAATCGGTTTTATGCCTTTGCGGTGCATGTATTTAATCAGTTGAATTATTATTTACGTAAGGTAAAAAAATAATTGATCAAAAATTATATGCAGGATTGCATTAAATGAGATTTGCTGTATAAAATGGTACAAAAACCAAAATAAGCTTCTTGTAAAGCAGGCCTAAAACATTTTATTGGAAAATTCAATTCAGATTTGTATTAAGCGCTATTTAAAGAACTTAAATACGAGCTTTTCATTGCAAAAAATAGACGTTTTTGGTCACGATTTAGCAGTTTGTGAAATTTTTTCTTTGATTTCTAAAATGTTCTACATAAAAACTCATAATCCCCTCTGTATTTGAGTTATTTGAGTTTGAGCTACGTAACTAGTATCTGTTGATGTTGAGTTTAATAAATTCACTAGTTTCGCGGTCCGCTTGACCAATTAATATCTTTCAATTAATTAAGGTTTTTAGTTGAGATAAAAAAGTTAGCGTCACGAGTGGGATTCGAACCCACGATCTTCGGCTAGATGGCTAAATACCGCTCAAGTGGTAGAGCAGCGGCGTATCTAGCCGAAGATTGTGAGTTCGAATCCCGCTCGTGACGCTGACTTTTTTGTCTCAACTAAAAACCTTAATTAGTTGAGCTTAATGTTTCCATATCCATCCTATGTCAACAATGTTTAGATTGTTTGTCATTTTAAGTGAGAAAAATACGGATGAAATTAATCAACAATTCTTCTTACGTTTTATTTTGTGTATTCAATTTTATTTATTTACGGAGTCTAAAATGATATCATTGCATGTTATGAGGTTCTGACCCCTGAAAAATTTCCCGATGGTCAGTAGAGTGATTTAAAATTTATCACCATTTTTTTAAATTTTCGGTTAAAAAAGAAGAAATTTGGAAGGCGAACAATTTTAGAATTTCTTCTTCCAACAAAAATTTGTATTTAGGGTTTTATTGGGGGCGCTAAAAAGGAATGTTAACTTTGTTTCTTGCAAAAAATAAATTAATTAAAAAAATATATAAAAAAATAAATAAATCCCTGCATCCCAACAAATCCCTAGATACATATTTTAAAAAAAGTTGTTTACCCAAAATTTGTTGCCTTGCATGTCAAAACGGGTGCGATTTTTTTTTGTAATTGGAAAATCTGTAATATTACAAAAAATCTACTGATAAAATAAATGATGACAAAAAAAATAACCCTGCGCCCCAACAAACCCTTGGAAAATATTTTTGAGGAAATAAAAAAAATATTTGTTTCCCCAAAATTTTTCGCATTTCGTGCCAAAACGCCTGCAATTCCAAAGCCTTTACTGATCTACATGAAATTTTACATTGATTGTAGAATGCTATAAACTACATCAAATGACGTAAATTTGGCCTCAGTAAATACACTAGAGTTGTACATTTAAATTAAACGGTGGAAGAGGTTGTGCTGATTTCATCGTTATTTATCTCCCTTTTAATGGATTGAAACAAAACAATGAAAAAATAAAGGGTTAAATTTTTCTAAATAATAAATTTTCTCTTGTCTGGGTTAATGTGTTAATCGAAGTATAGTTTACATAATGTTCCATTTTTATACGTCTTAAAATGTAAACAAGAACGGATTAGAATGTTTCATGATGCTTGAAACGCCCGAAATTCCGCCATCCGAAATAAAATGTCAGTGTTTTAAGCTTGCTTGTTTCTATTTGAAAAGTGAAACTCGTTTCAGAGTTCAAATCGTACGGTGACCGGGGAAGAAATCAATTTCAACATTTCATATGTAAACAGATTAAGGAAAGCGAGAGAGGAGCTAAACGAGGCTTTCGACCGTTTGGTGAACCGGAAAGCGATTTTCGACAAAGGCGCGACGACGGAGAGCTCTGCGCTGTCGGCCCCTGGAGGATCGAAGGAAAATGTGGAGAAGAAAGAATGATATCGTTTAATGATAAAGGTATTAGAGACGGTTTTGACTGGGATCGAATAGGACGCGTTGAAACAAGAAAATATTTTTAAAAATTGATTCAATAAATACATTGCATTTTTGTCGTCTTCTAAACATGTAAAATTGGAACTGTTTATTTCCTTAATCTAGAATATATTATTATATAGATATATCTCAACAATTATAATACATTAGTACGTTATTTTGACTGATACCGTTTTATCAAACGAACACATTTCAAAGATGGTAAATAAATTAATTCTATTGATTGTTTACCAATAATTAATAGTCCCTTGTGGTGCCCAATGTAATATTGTTTAAAAATATTCGACTGGCTAAAACCTTAGTTGACAATGAATTACGTCGAAAAAACTGAAATTTTTCTTACAAAATTGTCGATATTTTAAGACATTTTTGAATAAAAATATTTAAAGCCGCTGAAGATTTCAATTTATTTGTTACCTATAAAAGATCGTATACTATACAAATTTATGTTAATGATTATTTGGAGATAGTGAGAAGGTTTTAGAAAAATATTTTCTTTATCGTGCCAACGTTTCGATCTTTATTGAGATCATCTTCAGGGCCTGGGATTTATAAACAACGTTTAAATTTTACAAATACATGTAGGATGTGAAAAAAATGAATTTCTAGCATTGTATAAATTCATTTTTTTTCGATTAAAAATATGCATGGCGTTTTCATGAAAATTAAATTTAGAAAAAGTATGGAAAAATAAAAACCATTTTTCTACGTTGTGTGCAATTTCAATTTACTAAAAATAATAAATAATATAATAATTTATTAATTTAATAATAATTAATAATAGTTCAATCATGGCAGTATCCTCAAAACAGTCAAAACGCAATAATAGAACTAATAGAACGAATATATTAGGTAAAAACAGTGTATAAAACTCATTAAATTCACTAGTTTTGTGGTCCGCTTGACCAATTAATATCTTTCAATTAATTAAGGTTTTTAGTTGAGACAAAAAAGTCAGCGTCACGAGCAGGATTCGAACCCACGATCTTCGGCTAGATACGCCGATGCTCTACCACTTGAGCTATCGTAACCTCGATCCACTCGGACACTAACTTCCCATCTCAAACCCACCTTTTTTAATTTTCCCTCTTTTTTGCCGTTTTTCAATTCAAAAGGTGGGGTTGAGATAGGACGTTAGTGTCCGAGAGGATCGAAGTCATGATAGCTCAGGTGACTTTTTTATCGCAACCAAAAACCTTAATTAATCGAAAAGAATTTATTTGGTCAAGCGGACTACGAAACCTAATAAAATTTTCTAAAAAAGATAAAAAAAAGGGTATGTCCTTATGAACACTTATGAAATAAGGCAATTTTGGGTAAAATCCTCGAACATTTTGATGGAAAAGTCAATGCATGAACCACAATTGAATATTTCTAAAAAACATTGCTTTTGCCATTTGTTAATTTGTGCTACTATGTATTCGGAAGCGAGGCTTTTTTCACCGAAAATGTGGAAAATTTAATGTAATTTGCGAAATTAAACCCAGATTTGTATTTTAATGACGCTAATGTTGTGCAATGAGGATTTTATGTGAAAAAATGTGATTTTAGACTAAAATCACAAAAATGTCATCTCAGGAAAGAGTCAAGATAGAAACCTCGTTCCGGTGGCACTGAATTAAGTTTTATATAATTAATCTACCATGGCAGTATTGACATTTAACCCTGTAACACCCTGAATACATTGGAAAATCGCTATAGCCCTTACGTACCTGAACGGCGATCTGTCCCCGCTGCCCAAGACTAGGTCCGATGATATGCCAAAACAGTCTAGTACGTCAAGCCTTCTACAATTGAAAAGGTGCTCGACCGTTAGTCCATCTTTGCAAAATGGGCAAATTTACTGTCGATTTCTGGCCAGAAGGTGTCCGTGTGTTATTCTTGTATGACCTACAACCTAGTCATATCGGTATGGCTACTCTTTTCGATCCTCCTTGGCAGGGTTATTTCTATTTTACGAATTCAGCGGTTTTTCCATTCTCCTTTTACTGAATTTGAAATTAATAGTTCGCTATAAATATATTTTAAAAAGTCTGTACAAGTCTTTTCCAAGCTGTTATTAGTTTTAGTTTGACAATGGTAAAAATAGGTTGTATATTATCGAGGGTGGGATGGGCTGTAGACGTTGCCCCTATCCCGTATAGAGACATTTTCTAAAATGTCTACCGGCATTAACTGTTGGTTATAACTGTCTCTAATTTTATTGTCGCCTCTGAAAATTGGAAGCGAACGTCTTCCAATTAGAAAGCCCTCTCTTCCGTGATTGGGCATGGGACGGATCAGCGTTTTGAGAGACAGAGCCACCCTTTTCCAAGAATTCGCTGATTGACGGCGTCTAATTTGTCCGATCGGTAGCACCTGTGTGCCAAATCCGATACAAAAGCCCTAGGAACAAATTTCGTATAAGTCGACCGGACGGAATCACGCCCAAAAAACCTTCATCAGGGTGATTCATTCGGCTCAGTGCCGGGAAGATAAATTATTTTGCGGAGAGCGAAAAAGGGGATAGATCGGATAAATCGGCCTCTCAGGTGTGCCATATGACGGCGAGGGAAACACTAATCATTTTAATAACAACTTTACCGACGGTCAAAAAAAATCAAAGCCTCCACGTGCCCATCCCTTCATCCCTAATGGTCAGCTAAAGGACCTGTAATTTATTGATTTTTGCCTTTTGATTATTTCAAAGCTAAAAACCAATTAAACAAATTGAATTTAACGAAAAACTATAATTAATTCATTATAAGAAGAACCAAATTTTTTGATGATTTGAAAAATCACAATACAAATAATTAGGTACTACTACTCAAACAATTACTAATGGTTTGTTGTAGTAAAACTTTATAACCAACTAAAAACTTTAATTATATAAGATATTTAATATTGACATTTTTAAAACTACTACCACATCCTAGGTAAATAAAGAGGAAAGATCAAGATGGCAAAAGTAAAATAAGAAAAGGGGCCAAATAGTGAATTAGCAAAAGAGTCCGTTTATTGTAATCCGATGAGCAGTTGGATTTCAGGCGGTGGTCCAATTTCACACAGTGGTAAATGGTGACCAATTTCCCCGAGGGCGAACAAAAGTTTTTCCGAACGTTACAATGTTGACGGTGGTGGTGAGCATTGTGGGCCAAGAGCGACACCCCCGCAGGAAGACTCGTTAGAGGACAATGAAAAGTCCAGGGAGAATGGATTTCCTCCTCTTCCCGTCCAGGATAATCCTTTGCGGACCGGGGTGGACATTGTCCCGTGTTCTTATTCGGGCAGATGTATATCGGACGTTCCGATCCGGGCTGACACCCGCTATAATTTTATTCCAAACGTCAATGGGAACCGCTGCGAGGTTTAGACATGTGGAAGGTGAAATAAGCCGTTGATGTGCGTGGGAGATGGGTTGTACTTGTTAACGGCCAACTTTATGGGAAAAATAAAGGTTAACCGAAAAAAATAAATATATAAAAAATAAATAAATGTTTGTTATTCGAGCTAAAAAAGATGACTGTTTGAAGGATGATGATGATCAAGAATTTAGCCTTATAGCTGATTTTAAAAAAAAAAAGGTTAAAGGCTTATTACTAATTTTATCAGCATTTATGGACAAAAAATTTCTCTTAAAAAAAAAATCGTTTTATTTTGAGTGTTACAAGCTCGCCCATATTTCGTGGGAAAGTCAAATTTACAAATTTTGAATCTTTCCTGCAATTTTAGGCAAATAGGATAATACAGTATGTGAAGAAAATTCAAATAAAATAAACATCGGTAATTTTTTACGAACTTTCTGAGAAGATTTGTGTTTTTGGGGAAAGTGGTCAAAATCTTATGATGTTCTATCGTCAAATTAGAATTTTTGGGTGGATGGGCAAATAAATATTTGTCTAGACTAAATCCTGTTAATTTCGATTTGTCTGAGTGAGATCCATTAAACAGTACAATGGCGAAATATCAATACATTTTCATCGACTATGAAAAGTTTACAAAATAATGTAGAGGGCACAGAAAAAAGTTCTCTATTTTTATTTGTCGCTTTTATTATTCACTCTCTCGCCTGGTTCTTCTTGTGCTCTTTACATAGTTCTGTTTTCTATGAACTAATTAATTATGGTCAATTTCTCTATTTATCTCTCTCACTCTTTCTTTATTTCTTTTTCTTATGTACATACAATTTACATTGTTTTTCATTTATTGATTTTATATCTCCTTTTTAACTATCTGTTATCTATTCAACCATCCCTCTTTCTCTCATTTTCTCCGTTTCTCTTTGTAATCTATTTACAATTTGTTTCTTCATATCGATCCCAACCTCATATATGTCCATCTGTCTATATGACCTCTTTCTCTCTCACATTATGCTTTTTCTTCTCAATTTGCAATTTGAATTGATTTTCATTTATTGATTCAACTTGCCCACGTATTTATCCATCTATTAAACCATCTCTCTTTCTTTCATTTTATCCGTTTCTCTTTGTTATCTACAATTTATTTCTATTTATCGATCCCATCTTCTTATTTGCCCATCTGTCAATGTAACCAATCCCTCTTTCTCTCTCTCTCTCTCTCTCTCTCTCTCTCTCTCTCTCTCTCTCTCTCAATGTTTTCTTTTCTTGTCGATTTGCAATTTTAATTTATTTCTATCTATTGATTCATTTTGTCCACCTATTTATCTATCCGTCTATTAAACCATCTCTCTTTCTCTCATTTTCTCCGTTTCTCTTTGTTATCTATTTACAATTATTTCTTATATGTAACCATTTCCCTCCCCCCCCCTCTCTCTCTCCAACTATTTATCTACCTCCATCTATTCTTTGTCTATTAATAATCTTTGTGCTCTTTTCTGTCTTCTTCATTCTTTTATATCTATTTATTTGAAACTATTTCTCTCTCTCTCTCTCTCTCTCTCTCTCTCTCTCTCTCTCTTATCCTTAGTCACTCGTCATCTTTATTTTTTTTCAACTTATCAACTTGCCTTAATTTTTTCCTCGCTATTTCCCATTTCTTTCATCTCTCCCTCCCGTTATTTTCTGATTTTTATTTGTTTTATCTATGCATCTAGTCTCTCCTTTCTCGGTTTATCTGTATCTCTCTCTCTCTTTCTCTGGTTTTATCTCTCAGATACATCTATCTTCCGTGAGATTTCCTCCAGTGGCCTGCGATGTGACGGTTCAGAAATTTGGTCGTTATCATTTTGGTCTGCCTGTCCTCGCTGGGGCTGGTCTGTCAGATGCGTTACTATGTGAGATGCTTAATTTGCTGACAGGCACAGCGAAGATAGTGAAAACACAGCGTGAATAGACGGACCAAAATGGCAAATTACAAATCTACATATATCAGTCGCTCATTCACTCACTCTACACATTTTATATATCTATGTATTTTTGTAACTCTATCTCACGCTTTTACTCTCTCTCTCTCTCTCTCTCTCTCTCTCTCTCTCTCTCTCTCTCTCTCTCCCTCCTCTCCCCCTTCTCTACCCTTTTGTCTTTTTATCAAAGGAAGTATGTGTCTAATTATCAAAGTTTTTTCTAATTTGCCTTTCAGTTTACTTAAAGTTATTCTGGTGGGTAGCATTCTTGGTTGAAAAAAGGATTTGGGGAAGTCTTTTATTCTGAAAACCTGAAATGAAAAACCAAAATATTTAATTTTCTAGAAAAACTCGTTTATTTTTTTTTAAATTCGTTTTATTTAATGAATAGGTAGATGTAATCTTTTTATTTGACAATCAAACTTGCAATGGTTTTGATGTCAATGCTCAGTTTTAAAGTACACTTTTTTGTGTGGTAGAGTTAATTTTGACCATATTTTATCATAATTTTGAGTCAATTAGAAAAAAACTTTCTTCTGTAAAACTCTGTTATTTATTTTAATATATCGATGAGATCACAAGGGACACCTAACTTTTTTCATTGTGTGAATTGTAAAATGTTTTGATATCTGCAGTTTTTTGTACCACTTTGAAAGCTTTATTAAAAACGTGGCAGTCGCACGCCATGTTCCCTTCCCGCTATCAAAAACCACCCCTCGAAGTTTGGGGTGAGTTAACAAAGCTATTTTCCCCTCGAATAAAAAAAAAGCTAGGGGAGGAGATTCAGGAAGATAGGAAGGATGGAAAATGTCCATTATTCCTGAGGCCTCGCGCACGAGTCAGAGCCGGTAGGAAAGATAACTCATGAGGGGCGGCGAACGCAGATGGAGAGGAGGAAAATATAAAAAAAACTGGTGCGCGTGCTATTAGGAAGAGGCTTACATTAATATATCAACGTTTCCTCCATCTCCCCTAACAAAATTAGAGGCCTCTACCATCTTTCCAAAATTAAAAACACAAAAAAATTGTACTTCCAAGTTAGTCTAAGAACGGGGCTGTTAGACAGCTCATTTTGCATGTCGGAACGGGGATGTTAACATGAATTTTAAATTAATTATTTTCTCTTTGTCAATTTCGCTATTAGTTATTCTGAGTCTATCTCTTGTATTTTATTTTATTCTATCAGTTTTGTATGTACCGACTTTTATATATCTTTCTATGTGGTTTATAATCTGTATGTTTTCTGTAATTAGATAATTAGAGAGTAAAATGTTGATGGATCCAGCAAATATTCTTATTCTGTCACGAGTTCTTTCCTATTCTCTCCCTATTTATTGATCCAATTGATTCGTCTTTTATCCTTGTTTCAATCTCATTATTTACTATTAATAGATTTTTTCTCTCTCTCCCTTTCTCACTCTCTCTCTCTCTCTCTCTGTCTGTCTATCTATCTATATATTTACCAATCATTCTATCTATTTATCTATCTCTCTATTTATCTTTCGTTCTATCTATTTGCCTCTCTCTCTCTCTCTCTCTCTCTCTCTCTCAGTCTGTCTGTCTCTCTCTCTCTCTCTCTCTCTCTCTCTCTCTCTCTCTCTCTCTTTCTATCTATTTATCTATCTGCATAATTCTCTCTATTGTCTATCGATCTACATAATTATCTTTATATAGATAATATCTATCTATTGATCTATCCATTTCCCTCTCTCNCTCTCTCTCTCTCTCTCTCTCTCTCTCTCTCTCTCTCTCTCTCTCTCCCAACTTATTGATCCAATTGATTCGTCTTTTATCCTTGTTTCAATCTCATTATTTACTATTAATAGATATTATTTTTTCTCTCTGCCTTTCTCTCTCGCTCTCTCTCTCTCACTCTCTCTCTCTCTCTAACTACCTATATATCGATTTATATAATTATCTTTTTATCTATTTAACTATCTATTGATATACCCATTTATCTCTCTCTCTCTCTCTCTCTCTCTCTCTCTCTCTCTCTCTCTCTCTCTATCTCTCTATCTATCTATCTTTCTATCTACCTATCTATCTTTCTTTCTTTCTTTCTCTAAATATCTCTCTTTTTTAGCTGATCCAAATTACCCGTTTTTCCTTGTTTAATTTTCATTATTTTCATTTTCTTTAATCTTCTCTTTTTTATTCTTTCTTAATCATCTTTTCATATACAGACTTTCTGTCACTGGCTCTTTTTTTTACCAGTCTCTCGTTATCTTTTGAGGTATCTAAATCAATTGTTTTTTGTTTGTACTTTTGATCAGTCTCCCTCACTCTCTCTAAATTTTTTTAAACTCTATTTCCTTTATTCACACCCACCCTTTCATAAACACTGTCACTCTCTTTCTCTATCGCAATCACATTGTCTAACGCGATAAAAGGTGAAAGACAAACACTATTTTTTTTTTGACCCGTCTTTACTTTTGTTTAAATAAATGGAAGATGTGGCGTTCGGGGTCGTAATATCTGGGTAAAAAAAGAGAGACACAGGGGTCGCTTCTTGTTTGTTCAGTATCGCCCATATCCGTCCTCACATCGCTCCGCCAGTTTTTACAGCTAGCCGGATGGCAAAAACCCACGGCCGGGTCATAGGATCATTTGTGAACCGCGTGAAAATAACAGTTTTAAGGAACTTAAAAAGTTCGGCGCCCAATAGAACTGAGCCTTGCGCGTAGGTTTTTTTGTATGTGTTATGTCTTTAAATCTTCATTAATTATAACAATGATACGAATAATTGTTTATTTTTTTGTGTATTTATATTGTTTATTGATTTTTCTGAATAAACCAGAAATGATTCTGGATCGGATGGTTTCCGGAAGGGCCTGGATTTTGAAAAGTTAACACAACATCCGCGTTGCGACCGTTGAAAGCCTTCGGTGGACACATGAGGCAAAAATTACAGCACAGGTGTGGAGCACACGACAAAATGGCTGCACCCCATTCCGGTATTTATAGCGGGAGGGTTAGGGGTGGAACCCTCACTTAATTTTTTTTTATTTCCCCCAAAAACTCCCCTAAAGAGGCGGGAGACAGAAAGAGGAGAGCGGAACACGTGCTGTGCCGGGCTTTCCACTAAAGTATCGAATTCTCTTCCCCTCTTTAATTTTTTCCACAACGTCTATTTGCCTCACAAGGTTTACGAGTGTATTAGGGTGCAAGTAAAAATCAACGGGGCGTTTTTTTCCTTCCGATCTCTCTATTTTTTTGTATGGTCGTGTGTTAGCACTTTTGTTATATTGTGAAGTAATTTGTTTCCCACGAGTCGAATTTTCTCACTCCTCTCAAAATGTATGAAGTGTTACTTTACGAAATACACCAAATTAGTAAATAAATAGACCGTCCGAATTTTGTGTATTTTGAGGCAAAGAAATAACACCAACATTTAAAGCAACCTTGTATATTATTTTTAAAAGGACAATAACTTCAGCGATGTCAGATCGACTTTTGTCTGGTCTGATCAAATCGCTACAGCCTGAACTCGTTGGTATTCTGGTGCCAGACAGCTTAAAAGACCAGTTCGATAGAACAACATCCGATGCCTGGAAGTAATCTACAAAAAGGCTTTCAATTAATCCCGATAGAGAAAAAAAATCCACTTGGAACTGGGACACATTGAAATGGATAAAGCTTTCGTAACTCTGCTTGCGTTTTTTAATTATGTATAAAGTCAACGATCTTTTGTAATGGAAGTATGTGCTCAGATTTGATAAACATTTGTCCCTGATAGTTATGTATTCGTAATTTTCGTTGTTGAAATTTCTAAGTTAGTTATATGTTCCCCTATAGTGAGTGTGACCGACATTTTAAATTAGGTATACATGAATTCAGATCCAACTTTTCCTTATATAGTGGTGACTTTTTACTATATATAAAAAATAAATCGTCCGATTGACCAATTAACTTTTCAATTAATTAATATTTATGAAAGGTATTGGTTGAGATAAAAAAATCAGTGTCACGAGCGAGATTCGAACCCACGCCGCTACTCTACCATTTGAGCTATCGTGACTTCGATCCGTTCGGACACTAACTTCCCATTTCAACCTCACCTCTCACCCCTCACCTAGCAGACAAAACTTTTTCTTCCATCCGAAAGCATAAGGTTAAATAACATCTTACAAAATCCTGTTGGATCATGAGTTTCTTAATTTTTTACCGAGTCGTGAAGAAATTGGACTGTCTAAGTCATTATTTGCCCAAATAGAAGTTCAAAAAGGGTAGTGTCTCTCACTTTCCTCTTGGGTAGGGCGAATTGGTCTTTGCGTCAAGGTGCTTTAGTCATAAAATGGGATAAGGGTTTTAAACTAATCTAGGGACAAGTATATTGAGCTCTTTTAAATTTTGATGAAATTCTCTTTACCCCAGCCTATATGAATCACTGCACCAAAAGCTAATACTGTCAACAGTTCAAAATAATTTAGAATGAATCAATTCTAAATCAAGCTAGTTAATAGGAAGTTTTCCTCTATGAAATATCCTAGCAGTTAGATGTAATTTATACTAAAACGTTTGTTTTTTTATCAATTAATTAATATTTATTAAAGATATTGGTTGAGATAAAAAAGTCAGTGTCACATGATCGACAACTCTCGATAATTGAGTTGTCGTGCTTAATCCCGGACGGAACCCATGTTGGCACTCTGAAATTATGGACTGGAGAAGAGGTGACGGTTTATATTGTTTATATTATGATATACATATATATATATATACATATANTATATATATATAGAGAGAGAGAGAGAGAGAGAGAACAATAATAAGTAGTCATAGACATAAAATAGAGATAAATAAGTAAATACATAATAAACCATTCTAACCTTTTAGAAAAAAGGAGTATAAACTTTTCTCTGGCAGATAAACATTCAAACTAGAGTAAAATAACTTATATCAATTTTATTATCAAAAAAATTACAAACTATTAAAACATCTAGTGACTAATAAACTATTTAATACTAATGACTGTCTACGTCTAATCGTGTACGAAATGTGAAATGTGATCCCAAAATTGCTCCGCACTTTATGACTGTCCTCCATTTGCTTCATCAAGTTTTATTTTTTTAGGGTGGATTTTGGTCAAGCCTTCCGTATCAAGAGTTGAACTCGCGAGGAAACAGAAGACAACGATGATTTCCTCGATATTGCTGGGGTTGAAAATGAAGTCCACATGTCCAGAAGATGAGTGCAGCTCGAGGGTAATCTTCTGTGTCCTTTTGCTAGTCTAAATAGTTGTGGAGTTGACACGCGTGACATGAGACAGTTAAACCGTATAAATAAGCATTAATAGCAGAAAATCCGAGGTTTTCCCATTTTTACGAAGATTACTGCTTTGATTTCAATGCCAAAATGATTTATAAAAAACAGAACTATTGAAGATTATCGTGAATCGATACCACATGACAAGAAAAAAAGAAAAGATTTTCAGTTTTTGATTCTTGTGAAATAAATTGTTGGAGTTTTTCCGCAATATATACGTACAGGTTTCTCAGGCCCTAGGTAACTCATTTTTTAAATTAATATTTTTATTGTTACTTATCATGTGGTTGAGCATCGTATGAGCGCATTGAACACCTTTGTCTACAAAATCTTTCGAAATTCTCAGATGCTGCGTAGAAAAAAGTTGGAACAAAAAGCCTATTTTGGAATCAAAATTTGACATTAAATCAAAATTTCTATTTATTTTTCTATTTATATTTTTGCGGTCAAAATCTTAATTAAACCGTACTAAATGCGTGTGCAAAGTTTGAAAAACTTCGATTTTTGAGATATAACAGATACAAGGAATCAAATTTTCCAATATAGTGACCTCCCTTAAAAAAACATACATACCAAAAACAAAACTAAATAAAAAGCGTAAAAATAATGTAATTTCCTTGATTGAACAGTGTAGATTCATTGCGGACGTGGTGTTAGAAAGGGATACTTTTCAACCCACTATTAACCTCTATATACGTTGTCCATTTAATAAAGCCAGAATAAAGGGAGAAAATAATGTAAATAATATAGTTTAATATAATCTGTTTGTTAAAATATCGTAAAGTCGTTGGATTGGTATATTAGTAAATTAATGGAAAAATGGCGAAAACGTTTTACTCAATAATACTAGATAAGTAGACAATTGATGAAATATGCATGGGTTATAATGGAACTACATCTACTATCACAGTACAGAGAGAGAGAGTGAGAGAGAGAGAGAGAGAGAGAGAGAGAGAGAGAGAGAGAGAAAGAGAAAGAGAGAGAGAATGAAAAAGAAACAAAAGTGAAAAACAAGTTATTCAAGTCACTAGAGGTAGACAAATAGAGATAATGCAGGTTCATAAAACACGGATAATTAAATACGCAATAAAAACTGAAAAATCAAGAAAATGACGAAGAGAGATAAAAAAGAAAAAGTGAGGAGTGAAAAATGAAAATTAAACAAAAAAAGAAATGGAGAATGAGCAATAAATGGATGGATAAAGAGAGAAAGAAGGGTGAGAAACCTGAAAGAGATCAGAGAAACCAAAATAAGTAGGGTTGATAATAGTAAAAAATAAATTGAAAATTTGTAGTAAAGTTGTTAAAAGAAAAAGAGAAGGTGAAGGAGAGAAAATGAGATTGATAGATAGATTGATAGAGAAAGAGAGAGAGGGCGAGAGAGAGGGTGACAGAGAGGGAGAGGGAAAGAGATCAGAGAAAGTGGGGTTGATAATAGATAAACGATATACTGAAAGGGTGACAAGGAATGTTAAATTATAACTAGTGCAAAGCAAAAATAAAATGAAAATTTGTAGTAAAGTTGTTAAAAGAAAAGGAAAGGGTGAAGGGGAGAGAGTGAGATAGATAGAGAGAGAGGAGAGAGAGAGAGAGAGAGTGTGAGAGAGAGAGGAGAGAGAGAGAGAGAGAGAGAGAGTCGTTTCTATACTTACGTGCGAGCCTCATGAAACTATGCTTAAAAGGCCAAATTTATATTTCTAATTTGCTTTCAAGGCAAGCAGATAAGTTATCTTTATATGATAACCTAAAAAGTTAATACGATATAGAATAATTTAAACTTTACTTTTGTATTTGTCGTTGAATAGCTTTTTATTAGTTGTAAATATTTTAACTGTTCCAAACGTAATAACGTGATATAAAAGATTTCTCTTTTTGAGCAGTAGGTGCAAAAGATTGGAAAAGTGTGAATAATTCAAGGAATAAAAGATGTATTTAAAAGTACCCGACAGACTTGGCTGTTGATGGAAATAATTATTTAATTCAGAGATTTTTTAATGATTTAAAATATTAATATTTTATATTAATTATTGCTTATTGATGGTATTCGATGAAGTTGAATTTAAATTGTTGAATTTAAACTTATAATAAAAGTAACATTTCAAAAGGGCCCCCCTCGGAATCTGTGTACTTTCCTGAATCTTGTAAGGTATCGGGGGATAAAGTGTAAGAAACTGTGGTATATCCGTTAGGATGATAAACTGACCTGAGGCAGCTGCTAACCAGGTGTGCCGTTGGTCACCCAGTCGGACATTAGACCACCGAACTTTTTTGCCCTTTTTTCCTCCCTTTTGGAGTTTTTCAGCAGTAGCGGCCACTTAAGTTCGAGTCAACTTAGATGGCTGTCTAAATCTTCCTGCCACAATGAACGACCCCCGACGACAAGCTGCTACCGATTTTTCATTGTGCTTTTCGCCTGGTTAGAGAATTCGGCGGAAGTTTTCTCTTTGACGAACGTCAAAACATACGTGGGCCGGGCACCGATGCCGTGTTTGAGAAACAAGATATGAAAATAATATTGATTGATATTTCAAAAGGATTTCTAAGTGTGAGCAGTCGTGTGTGAAACTACCAAATGTTACATTAAGCAATCATCAATGTTCTAGATGAAATAATTTTCGAGTCTAAGCTGATAGCTGACAATAGTGATGATTTGGCAAGTTCGTATATTTGGAAAAATTATAAAAATAAATTGATTAAATAGGTCAATTTACTCTTCACAAAAAATTTACTGATTAACAGGAAATCACATTCAAAATTAGGGTGGTCATTTCAATAATTTGTATTATTTGTAAAAAACAGCGAGTGTAGACGCACCCAGTAAGTGGCCGAAGTTTATTCTGCATGGATTTCGAGTATTATATATATGTCAATTTTTTTACGTAGGAGAAGAAAATGATATGTCGGATCGTATGCAATGATATAGAAATATAATAAATTACAAAAAACAAAAGATGATACCAATAAAGTAGGCCAAAAACTTTATTTAAAACCAATCACATTCCTTTTAAGCATCGAAGGCCCTTAAATACCAATTTTTATAGCAAACAAGAATTAGACATTTTTGAGCTGGACGGGGTCAATTTTTCTTCTACAATGTCCACCGTACAATTTAAAAATTCATAACTCCTCTATATTTCATCCAAATTTAAGGTTATTACAACCGTTAAAAGCTTCTTTCAGCTTATATCAACAATATTTAGATTTTATGTCATTGTAAGTGAGAAAAGTTAGAACGAAATCAGCAAAAAAACCTCAAACGATTTATTTTACATCTCCAATTCTAACTTATTTATTGAAACCAAGTTTACGTTATTAAGTTGAGTTTTATGCTAAAGAGTTTCCTTCCTCTTAAAGTTTCCTGTTCATCATTGTTGTAGTTTGAAAGCACCCTTTTTTGACATCACTTATCACCAATATCCCCCTCAGAGCCACTATACAGAAGAGGGTGTCCTGCAAGGCGACATTCTTGGTACCATCCTTTATTCAGTACAGACTGCTTATACTATACAGTACTCCTTCATATAAAAATATATTTTCAAGCAAACCCAGACGCTTCAGAACCTCCAGGGCTATTTTTCCCGTTTGAACAATGGTTCAAGAATCACCAGTGGATCACTCAACGACACAAAACAACAAATAACCTTTACCTTCCAAAGTTGATTCGTTTCAAAATGATATTTTTTTGAATATATGGAAAGCGAAAAAATTGAGTTTTTTTGTTTCTGAAAATAAATTAATTACTGTATAATAAATGAAGGACTGAAAGATGAATTTGATAATTTTATCATATTGATTACCATTTTAAATAACCACAAATGACATTCTGAATGTTGCACCTATAAAATGGGCCGAATTAATACATACAGCTGTATTTTAAGTTTTTTTTTTCTTATCAATGTTTAGGAATGTTGGTGCTAGTTGGCCTGCGAGAAGATGAACTCAAATGCGTTTTGGCTTCACGCCATCTTCTATGTGAAACTTTGTTCCCGAATGAAACGAAAGCCTGCAAACACCATAAGGCGACTTTACGTTTTAAAAATATTTTTAAAATATGTATAAATGTTTTTTTTCTGTTCTCCTCGAGAAAATATTAGCTGTCGTAAAGTAACTTCAGATTTTCCGGCATTTCGCCATCATCGATTATTTTTATTAGCACTTTTTCTTTACATTTATAACAACTGTCCGTTGCATTTGTTCGGTCCTATCTTTGATGGATTCTTTTCTTATAGTGTTCTTAACTCCGCTTTATTTTAACACCATGTACGGTTAATGGAGTGTATTATGCCAGTAATTTAGTGCACATTTTTTGGTCTTATTAATGTTTTTCTCATGTTTTTCATTTGTTGTTTTTATTGCGGTTTTTATTCCTCAGTTATTTAATAGGTTTGTTAGTTGGTACGTCGCTTTGAGGCGTCGTTTTGTTTATGTCCTTTCTTTATTAGCTTTCCTGATTGTGTCTACGTTATAGCCGTTGTTGTATCTGATGGTTTAGTTTTCTTTTTTAAGACAATGATTTCATAAACTTATTTCCAGTTTCCATTATTTATTTATACTATTTCCATTAGTTTTCCATTATTTTTTAAGTGGATTTAAGTGATTAGGCGTACTAATTGAGACCTGGCAGGGATGTAATTTTTTAAAATCGTTAAATGTACTTTTTATCGTTGTTCGTGTAGTTTTGGTAATCCATCATGAGTTTTCTTTCACTTTGAATGCATTCGTAAGATGATTTCTGTCGTCATTAACTTTTTAATTTTCTTACATCAGATTTATTTAATTTCTATGTGTTTAGTCTCTCTCTCCCTCCCTCACACACACTCACACAACACACACACACACACACACACACACACACACACTGTCTCTTTGTCTTTCACTGCCTCTCTTCCTATTTTCTCTATTTTGTGAAATAGTTTTGTTATACGCTATATTTTTTTATTTCTGTAAATATTTTAAAGGGAAACAACCAATTCCATAACGATGATAAATTATCTCTTGAGGTAGAATCATTTCACCTAGTTCCAAGAAAATTAAACGATTTAGAAGTGAGCTATCAGGATTTTCCCAGATCAAAAACAAAAATGGCAAGGAGAAAAAAATAACACTTTTCTATGATGGATCATTACAAAATTCTCTCCTAAATTACATTCCTGATAAGCAAATCATTGAAAACAATCTCACAGAATCGACTTGTTGTTTACAATAAAGAATTTCTATAAAAATGAATTGTATTAGTTTTTATATTATTTTTATATCTGAAATTATTTTTTTTCAAATGTTCGCATAGATTTGAGTCAATGCTTGGCCCTCAATCAGATCATTTCGTTTGTTCGTTTAAAAACAGCCCTTTTTTTAATGTGTATAAATATAAATTTGAACAGGATAATAAAGATTTGTCAGTTTTTCCAGACGGCAGGTGCCTCGTCGGCCGGACAGGGAGAAAAAGAGGTGGTTTTTCAAGTCCATGGGATAAAGTACACAATCTAGATGCCATCTTTTCGCCCGTTTACCCAGGTGAGTCTACGCGTGCTCTATCTTATCTAGGACCTGCCTAAACGTCTCATTCTTGCAAGATACTTTTTTTTCTCTCTTCGGCCTTTGTGTTGTGTTTTTTTTTCCATTCGAAAGGAAAGAAAATTCCTCGGTCGGATTGTATAACGTGATCTTATTTGTGGATTTCGAGTCGAATTTCAGTTTAATGACTGGCGGTTTTTCCTTCATTCTTTACCTAAAAAACATAAAAGAATCTAAAAAATGAAAGGCGGTGATGAAAGTGAAAACATTGAAAAAAATTAAAAAAACATATTCATTTCATCATCGAAAACCCTCATTGTTGAGCAGCTGACTAACCAATTTATGAACATCTATCTAATCCAAGACAAGCCATTTTTAAATTCAAACAAAAACCTTTAGGTAAAAATAAAGAAACAACATAAAACCAAAATTTGATCAATAGAAATCGAATTGAGTGGATCTCAAAATGTTTATATCCAACAAAACGACAAAACAAAGTGAATATTTTCATGCTGTAATCAGAAAATTGTAATAAAAGGAAATAATATTTAAATCAATTTATGCACAAGAAATTTATGTTCATCCTAACAAAATTATTAATTGTGTATACAGACATTGAAGTCAGTGAAGGAAACTTGATCGTCTCACTGGTTTCATTGCACCATATTCAGTGGTTTGACTGTGCGTTATTTGGTCAATCCTGTCTTCTTTACAAGTACCAACACTTTGAAAGAATGTGCCATCACTTGAAGTATACTTTATGCTGGGATCAAAGCTAGGGGTTGTAGTGTGAGCCTCAGATCATCGTGGTTGGTATTCTCGCAGTTTCCAGGAATAACGTCATTTTCTGGATTTCAGTAATATCTGTGGGTGTTTTTCAATCATTCGTGTCTTCTTTGGAAGTACCAACAAAACCAATGTGATATCACTAGAGTACTTAGTACACTTTGTCCTAAGATCTGAGACGATGAACCTGTAGTTTGAAACATCATAGTGGTCTACTATTCTTTCTTTGCCCAGCATTAACGTCATCTTCATTGGTCTGGCTGTTTTTTTTTCGCATTCGTGCCCTTTCTGTACGTTCTAAATACAAAATACAGTCAAATTATTATTGGTAAAGCTTTAGGGGTAAGGTCAGTGCGGTATTGAGACGTTTTACTGAACCACCTTCAGTCGTTGTTCTCGTTGTCTTCAGGGTATAATTTGATCAGTTTTTATATGTTTCAAATCTGGAAAGTGCAAAATATGATAAGGGTTTGAATTTACAGGTAATAGCGTAAGATCATCGTGGTCTGCCTAGTCTCGCTGATTTCGGCATTGCGCCATCTTCAGTGTTTTGTCTGTGTGTTGTTTAGCTTGTCGTACCTTCTTCATAAGTGCCAAATATCACGAAGCAGTATCACTTTAGGTATATTTTATGTTGATATGTAAGCGAGGTGTTGAACCTATAACTTGACAGCCTCAGATCATCGTGATTTCTGTTTCTAGGATTCTCATCTTCCTTAACTTAACAGTGTTCTGTGTTTTTTTGTCATTTGCGTTCTTTCTATATATTCCTAAATACGAAATACAGTCAACCTATTATTGATAAGATCAGTGAAGTGATGAACCATTTAGCTTGAATCAACTTCAGTCGTTGTCGTTGTCTTCAGAGTATAACATGGTCAGTTTTTTATGTTTTAAAACTTCAAAGTGCGTCATTACTATTCTCATTGGTGTCAGCATTGCACCGTCTTGTCTATGTGTTTTTTAGTCCGTCATGTCTTATTGAGTTCTAAAACTGAGAACAAATGTATGCAAACGCTTTAGGTTTGGGTTGAGATTTAAGAGAGGCATGTTGATAGACTCAGATCATTGTAGTTTGCCTTTTCTCGCTGATTTTAGCAATGTGACATCTTTAGTGGTTTGTCTGTCTACTATATGGACAGTTTTATTCTTTTTATATGTTCCTCAATACTAAACTACAGTCGAATTATTATTATTGGTGAAGGTTTGGGGGCAAGACTTGAAAGGGCAAATGGTCGTTTCTGATTATCTTGCTTTATCTGGTCTTACTGGTTTGTCCTGCAGACTAGCTCATATGTTTGAAATGTTTGGGGTTTGAACTTGCAGGATAGGATTGCGGTGTCGTCCGCGTAGGTGGTGATAATAGTGTCAGGATGTGTTGGTAGGTCAGCAGTATATCCTGCAACTCGAATTCTGTCCAAGCTACCTCCAACATCCAGGAACACCTTGAGCTTATCGAAGACTGGTGTAAAAAATGGAGGACAAGACTGAACGAAGAAAAATGCACTCAGTGTACTTTTACGCTGAAAAAGCAGTCTTGCCCTCCATTGTACATCAACAACAAAGAGATACCAGTTTCCACTCAAGTCAAATACCTGGGACTATATCTCGACAGCAGACTGACGTGGAATCCCCACACAAGACTTAAAAAACAGCAACTTAATACAAGACTTGGACTACTACGAAGACTTTTAAGACCGAAATCGACTTTGACAATTAAGACAAAACTAACACTATACAAGACTTTACTAAGACCAATATGGACATATGGAGTAGAATTGTGGGGCACTGCCAAGCCTTCCAATATCCAGCGCATCCAGTCCTTCCAATCGAAAGTCCTTAGACAAATTGTTAAAGCACCCTATTATGTCACTAACCTCACTATCCACAAAGACCTCAACATTCCTTTTGCCAACGAACTAATCCAGTCCAGATTCCAAACCTTCCATACCAACCTTTCAAACCATCCTAACCATACGGCTCGAGCCCTATCCACTCATTCCCATCCTGACAACCCACCACGACGCCTTAACCGACGATGGCCTCGGGACCTCCTTGATCCCTAATCATATAAACTGAGTGCCAGCAATGGCTGGCTCCTCAAAGCATGTGTCCTACCGGTGCAGTGCTGGCATTAGTGCTAGTGTTGTGCTGTGTGATATTTCATGCACGTGTACATATTTGTATAGTATACAATTCTGTATAGGTAACAAATAAATAAATTAAATTAAAAAAAAAAAAAAAAAGGTTTGAACTTGTGTTATTTTTGTTTTTGATATGATTAATTTGTGCTAAGGATCTATTTATTTCAGATAACACAAAATAGATAGGATAGAAATTCCCCTCCATGAAAAAAAACCACTATATTGAAGTCACGACAACTTGTTTGATGAGATAAATGAAAAAAATCCCCCTCTCCTTAAAAAAATACAGTAACACTTGTTAATCCTGTGAAATTAACCTAACAGGAAAAAAAACCTCCAAGAGGGGAAAAAGTGTAAACAAGCATGAAAAAGCGATACGAAAAAAAGCTCCCCACGTTTTTAACAGACGCCGCAAACGTGGAGTCGATCATAGTAAAATAGATGAAATGAATAAAGTGGGGTGAAATAGGGGGAAAAAGAGAGATATCGCCTAGCACGCGAGCGACCCCTCTTTTTACAGGGGGTCCTGTAACACTCATTCAGAATTAGGAATATTAGGAAAGAGGATTCCGACAAGCGGAAAAAAAATCTCTTGGATAAATGGATACCAAAAAACACCCCTCTAACTCTATTTTGTACTTTTTTTTACTAATTGGATTTAAATAGGGTTGAATGGGAATGTAATAGTTTTAAAAAAATAAATCATTACTCAATATTCTTTTTAGAATATAGCCTATAATTTAATCCATGATAAGGCCATTTCATTTTTAAATGTCGACTAAAACCCGTCCAAAAAAGGTGAAGCAAGAAAGCCGATATCCTGAAAACCTGTCAAAATATTATAAGGTATACCGATTCAGAAGAATGGCCACTATAAGCGCAAAATTTAAACAAGAACTGCCGGACAACTCCGTCAAAAGACAGAAGGGGTGGAAACCGAATGGGAAAAAAATTAAAGAAATAAGAAGCCGACAAAGACTAATACTAAGTTGTTATAAAAGTCCTTGCATTAATTAATTATTCGAGTCTGAATAAACTGAATAATAATAAATATATCGTTGAATACTTTAACTAAACCTTTATTTAATTGTACATACGAACTAACTCTGCCTCGTATAGAAATGAGAGGTGAAGTAAATTTGACGATTTAGTTATTTCTGCTATAGTTTAAATTTGATTAAAATTCAATTCTTATTTTTTCTTTTTCGAGCTGCGTATTTTTATTTCAGTTAGGTTTAATCTAAAACACTGAACGAGCATCTATCCGTAGATGATCCTTTTTTCGCCACACAACCCCCTGGAACATGGGATTCCCACAAAAATGCAGTCAAAAATTAGGGATCTATTTATTTAGGGGCGTCTGTAGCCGCAACGGTTGAGAGATTGACACGGCGCTCAGCACTATAAGGTAAAGGTTCCGAGTTCGAACCAGCGGCCCTGCGAGTCCAATTTTGTTCGAAAATTTTTTAAACCGACTTTCGTGATTTCTACTATGTCATGGATAATAAATCTGTCAATAGAACGGAAATATTTGTAATACTGTAGAAGGGGCGTCGGTGGCCGCAACGGTTTAGGCGTTGACGCGGCGCTCATCACTGTAAGGTAAAGGTCCCGGGTTCGAATCCAGCGGCCCTGCGTTCGAACCTGACATACTTACAAATGGGCTTTTTTTCAAAAAAACCGGCACCCCGAGGGTTGATATAACTTC
This sequence comes from Cimex lectularius, assembly GCF_000648675.2. NCBI lineage: Eukaryota > Metazoa > Arthropoda > Insecta > Hemiptera > Cimicidae > Cimex > Cimex lectularius. The sequence goes on from NW_019392993.1 coordinate 240,042, forward strand.
TGCTGTTGCACTGTGTAGTGCTACTATCTTTTGGATTTATATATAATATTTTAAAGTAATAATAATATTTTATTAATATTCACAATACAAAAAGATGTTTTATATAATTGTAATATATAGTATTACAAATATATGAACTATGTCCGACTGTAGGATTATTGACTCAGATATGTTTAAAAACAAAATGTAAAAATACAAATATAAATACAAGTTCCTAACTAAAGTTGAAATTTTCTGTAATTATATGATTTCAGCACGTAACTGACTAAATTTTCCCACTTGCTACCTTCAAATAATTTTCTTTTTTGAAACGCCATTTACGGTAGTATTTTAATTTATTTAGAAATCGTGAGATGCGGTCTGGTGTGATGTAGGTTTCAGAAAAACATTTTCTTTGCGTGAATTTATACAATGCAATATATATTTTATATATTCAATCAAAGTATTTCTAAATACTATAAATTCACTTTTCCACATCAAAAATGTAATTGTAATATGTAATGTTTGTTAATCCCAGGCCCTGAAGATGATCTCAATAAAGATCGAAATGTTGGCACGATAAAGAAAATGTTTTTCTGAAACCTACATCACTCCAGACCGCATCTCACGATTTCTAAATAAATACCGATTAACGGTCACTAATCACCACACGTAGTATTTTAAGTTTATTGCATACTTCTGCCGATCCTCAGCCTCCGAGTAATTAAGCTGCAATAATTCACCCCTAATCTTAAATATTGCAGCCATAAAATACCTCCTATTTTTATTATTCATGTAATATGTCCGTCAAGTTGAAAATTTAGCATTTTATAAACAATATGGAATTTGGCTGCACTTCTAGCATTGTATAATTTGCCATAAAACTTAGTTTAACTTTTTCTAGTATTTCATGTACATAACATCTTTTTCATAGATACGGTCCATGCTGAAATTGAATTTGCATCATCGCTCATATATTTCTTAATATTCTTCTGTCTTAATATTTGCTTTGCCTACTCCAAACTCATCAAATATTCTGTATAATATATAAATAGTCTGCTGAGTATGTACCTGTAGTTTGGTCTTTTCTTAACGTTTTGGTTTGTTTAAAATCATTGTTTTGGTCTGTCAGACGTGTGTCGACTACCCTTTTGAAAAAAAAGAGTGGTAGCGTAGCCCATCCACTCCGATACCAACCCTTTAGCAATCACCGCGTAATTTTTAATTTTGTATTTACCACTCACTAAAATAACTTGACAACTGGCTTCAGAAAAGAAAAGAACGATTCTGAACAAGTTGTTTTATTGTTATAAATCCGTTTACAGAACGAAAAAAATTGTAAATGTATAGAATGAGTTATAACTACTCTTCTACTCTTTTATAAATTTAGAATTTTTCGTAATTTTATGTAAAAACCGAACTCTTAAGGCTCAAAGCACAATCCATAATAGCCTATGGTATTGTTTCCTGGGGGTACTAATAAATGACTTTGGATGTAACTATAAACTCACTTTTTAAAATTATTCGAAATTTCAAAAACTACAAAGTAGGCAAAACATTTATAATTTAAAATTTTTAAAACATTTAAATTTTAAAAAACATTTAATTTGGTTGATTTTTTTCTTACTGCACGTTTATTCTGTTTTTTGTCTGTTTATTTGTTTGTTTTTCATCATCCTTTCGTAAATATATATTTTGTTTCTTTCTCCAAGGATCTCCAAAAAAATTTCTTATGTCTCGTACAAGCTTTGCTTTTGACAGCAGACAGGGATGTACAAAAATATGTTTTTTGTTGAAAATTTATATATAGTATACACTCTTGCAAATAAAGAAATTCTTTTATGTTAAAAACATTATCATAAGAAAGTGGGCGGCAAGATGGAATGTCTGTAGAGATTGTATGAAAGAAATTAAGCCAGTTGTAACATACATGGCCAACTGAGGAACTTGACACTATTATTTTTATTATTATTTATATCCAAACAGATTTCCATAATTTTGGCCTGTTAAAACCTCTTAAATCTTTTAAATTACCTTTTTATTTGCTGTACCATCCCCAAATTAATTAGGGAAAGCATTTTTGACATGCCAGTGAAAATAGAACGTTGAATCAACATTTCGTTGAGGTGGTTTGTCAATTGTCATCATATCATCACATGTTGATAAAATATTTTTAATAAAGATCAGAGGTCGCCCGGCCACCAGACGTGACAATGACACCGAACCCGACATACTTTCATCGTGATGATATCCGACTTTCCAAGTTGAAAAACCGCAGGCGCAGCAGGGCCGGACGTTTCTCAAGTCAAGGGACAGACGTGTCAATTTCATAAAATCACCTTCACCCGGGAGTGGTCGCTAAATGAGATTTTCTCTTGTAAAAATTTCATTTTGTATTTTTTTAAAAACATTTTCCTGTTCTTGTTTTTTTCATAGTTTTTTTAGAACTTCCCTTTAACTAACACAGGAAGTTTAGTATCTGGTTTTTAGATTATAGAGAGATAAATGGTTTTCTTTAAATTCATTTTAAAAAAGTCCAGTTTCCTAGAAATTTTTAGTTTTGAATAACAAAAATTTTCCTTCCCGTTTTTGCCTATTAATTCATTCATTAAGTCATTCAAGGGTTTTTACAAGTACAAGTTTTATTAGGATTTTGTCAATATTATTCAAGGCTTAACACTCCTCGACCGGGTTGTGGTTGCGAATAAGGCACACCTGATCATCCACGGCTCAGGTATGGCCATTGAAAAGGTTCGCACTAATTGTCAACCGAGCATCCAACCGTTATTGTGGAGGAAAAAAGTCTTCCGTCCTATGTCCTCCTTGTGGGCCCCATTTCCTGTTTACTTACCCGAGCCGTTTATGGAGCCTGGTGAGGTAATTAAGCTAACCTTTTTTTTCTTCGCCGGGCGTCCAAGGTTCGGATTGATCAGAGCACATTTGTGCCGGATGACAATCTTCGCTGGGGATTTTGATCGATTGAAAATCCGATAATAAGGTTTGAAGTGGTGGAAAAATTGGGTATTGTTAGGTGATTTATTGACTTCTCCAACCAATTAATTTGTTTAATTCTGGAAATGCATTTCGGGACTCAGCACCCAACCCCCTGCAAAATTTACGTACATTAGTAGCATTGAGTAAGTATGAGAATAAACAGATATACATTTTTAAATTATACATGTTAAATCTTAAAATTAGTTGAGATTAATTTCAAAACAACAGACTCTGATAGTGACGAGTTGAATTAGAAATAGTAGTTTAAAAAATAAGAAGTACGATTTAAGTAATTTATGTTATGTATATAAGAAATATATGTAAATATGTATATAAAAACAAAAAAATCAATAATAGTATTCATTTGTTTATTAATTATAATAACTGCCTACAATAGTTGACATAAAACGTAAACTCTTGTTGTAATATAAAAAATATACACTAGAAAAAATAAAAAATCAACAATAGTATTCATTTTTTTATTGTCTATAATAACTGCCTATAATAGTTGACTTAAAACGTAAACATTTGTTGTTATATAAAAAATATACACTAGAAATAACAAAAAATCAACAATATTATTAGTTTGTTTATTGCCTGCAATAGTTGACTGAAAACGTAAACATTTGTTGTTTACCTTTATCCAATCCTTTTACACTCTTTAGATTAAAAATAATTAAAAAAAAATTAGTTCAATTTCATCCTTTCCATAGTCAACATGACTAGTTGATTATTTTTTTAGATTTTTCATTAATTATTCCTAATAATTATTAATTATTTCATTAATTATAAATTCACTTTTCCACATCCTAAATGTAGTTGTTAAATGTAAACAACGTTTGTAAATCCCAGGCCCTGAAGATGATCTCAATAAAGATCGAAACGTTGGCACGATAAAGAAAATGTTTTTCTGAAGCCTACATCACACCAGACCGCATCTCACGATTTCTGAATAATTATTAATTATTCCGTTGGCACCATAAAGAAAATGTTTTTNTATTCCGTTGGCACGATAAAGAAAATGTTTTTCTGAAACCTACATCACACCAGACCGCATCTCACGATTTCTGAATAATTATTGATTAACGGTCACTAATAATCACCACACATTGTTTTCATTGATGAAATCGGAAGAAATCTCTTAGAATGTACATTCAAGTTGTTTAAGTGTAAAGATAAACTTAATAGAAGGCAGGAAGAATTAGTTATTATTACACTTACCAAATAACATTGTACATGAAAAAGGGAAAATAATTTTTAACGCATGACTGTAGTTGTTGTTTAATTAAACTTAAATTTAATAGAAGGGGCTTTAATAGAACCTAAAAAAGTGGCGTAGAAAAATAAATGTAGATAAAAGCCAACATATAACCTTTACCCTCCGACGTGGAACAATGCCATCACTATACCTACATCACATATCCTTCCTATAGTTAACCATATTCTACTTTGGGTTGTGCATCGACAAAAGACTAACTTGGAATCTTCCTACAAGGATAAAAAAGCAGAAAATCCTTCGAAAAAAAGTAAACGCACCCTTCTACGTCTGTAACCACGCAATCCACAATGACGTTAAAATTCCTTTTGTTAAAGATTTCATAAAATTCCGATACATAAAATTCCACAACCCCGTTTCATTATACCCCAATCTTTAGTTTTAAACCTCACATCTATCCCCAATAATCCACCTAGGAGAATGCAGTCGACGCGACCTGTCGGGTAGCGAATCGTAGGACGTAGACCCTAGTAGAAGTGACACCATGGGTGATTCTCTAGACCCTAATGCTACTTAGTTCCAAATTTTTCTTCATGTCATTCATGTCAACAATTTTACTTACAGTTTAAAAATAAATATTGTTTTAAAAAGAAAAAAAAATAATAGAAATAAATAGCACGAAGCACAAAATTTTTTACCGAATCGGGTGGTAACGCTCGTCGTCTACAAAGGCGCACGGTGATCCATGCAAAATTAATATCTCCTTACTTTGCGATTTCAGCTTCTAATCGCGCGAAATGGCATCGCAGGCAGGGTAAATGTGCCCTCAGCAAAAACGTCTCGCCCAAACTTATTAGAGTTTGGTAAGTTCATGGGAGTATACACAGCGGAAATGTTGGGATTAATAATTAATGTAGTCCATTTTATAGAGAAAAGATTTTTTTTTAAATCATCCAGATCGCATTAAAAACAACCATGATTTGTACTGACAGAATGCTTATCGCGCGGAAAGGCACGGTGTCGCTCGCATTGTAAACAGATCGAACGCTGGTCCATGCAAAGTCAATGGCAGCTACTTTCTTTGCGATTTCAGCTTCTAATCGCGCGATACCCCATCGGAGGCAGTGTAAATGGGCCCTCAACCAAAAAAAAAAAAAAAAAAGTTTTGCCTAAACTTACAAGAGATCGGTCACAATTAGGTAATTTATTGGGAGTATACAATGTATATTGTACAAAACTAATTTTATATTTAATCCATTACTGTTCGTGGTCAGATTGTCCAATTAACATTTTTCAATTAATTAATATTTATGAAAGGTATTGGTCGAGATAATCCACTCCACCAAAAAGAAGAGAAAATTCAAAAGGTGGGGTTGAGATGGGAAGTTGGAGTCCAAGTGGATCGAGGTCACGATAGCTCAAGTGGTAGAGTAGCGGCGTATCTAGCCGAAGATCGTGGGTTCGAATCTTCCTCGTGACACTGACTTTTTTTATCTCGACCAATACCTTTCATTAATATTTATATTTAATATAGATTTAAATTTTATCACCGTATAATCGAAGTATAGAGAGAATTGGAGAATATTTGGATAAGAAATTAAAGTATGAACGTCCATTTTATACAGAAAATATTAAAAAAGCGCGCCCAGTTCGCGTGAAACACAAAATCGAAGCTCTCTGAATCCATGCAAAGTAAATTACAGATTTTTCTTTGCGATTTCAGGTTGTAATCGCGTGATATTGCATCGGAGGCAGTGTAAATCTGCTCAGCCAAGAAAGTTTAGCCTAAAGCTTACAAAAGATTATCGGTCACAATTAGGTAATTTTATGGGTGTAAATATAAAATGCACTTTGTCACAAAATTAATTTTATTTTTAATATACCTTTGTATTTTATCACCCCATAATCGAAGTATAGGGAGAATTAGAACAAAATCTAAATAGTCTGAACGTTGATCCATGCATAGTCAATGGCAGATTGTTTCGTGGCGATTTAAGCTTTGAATATTGACAGTACAACATTATATTTATGCAATTCACTAGTGGTAGAGTAGCGGCCTATCTAGCTGAAGGTCGTGGGTTCGAATCCCGCTCATGACATAGATTTTTTTCTCAACTAAAAACCTTAATTAATTTAATTATATTTATGTTTTAAATCATTTATAAATTCCATTATCTGGTAGAATAACGAATTCTTTCGTAACTAGGTACCAACAATTTTCCTTCTGACATAATTGTAAATAAACAAGAAAACCAATATTTTTCTGTATTTTCATTACAGATTGATGAAGATTTATTATTATGTAGGTTATATATTTGAATTGTAGAGCAGCAAATGTGTTTTATGCGAAATGGAAAACAATAGACTTAAGACCATTAAATATTGTATTTACCTTAAAATAGAAAGAGCTTTCTAAGGTGAATAATCGTTTCCAGAGATAAAGTTCTTTAAACTTGACTTTAAATAAACGTTTCCCACTCCCGTCTCATCTAAAAATACTCAAGAATTTATTTTGAAAAGAGTCGCCCAAGTCCCCTACTCGAATCCATCGAACCGATTTCCTACGGTGTCGATGAAGGAAAATTGCGAGTCATCTTTTCCAAAATGCGAAAGCAAAAAACTATCAAAACACTTTTCAATCTGCTATCGATCAATTTTCGGCGGGGGCTCTTAGGTAAGGGAAGACCCCATTCATCATAACAGTTCGGTTAAAGGCCAAAAAATCCACGGTTAACGATTTTATAACAGAAGTCGTCTTATCGATCACTCCCTTTCGGGCGAACTCGAAAAAGCCCATTGTCCACCCACCGGGCCTTAAAGTCTACAAAATATATTCATACAAGAGTTTTTTCCCTTCCTTTCACTGCTTTTTCTCCTTCTCTTTTTCCCCCGTAGAAAGGAACTGAACTGCTTGTCCAAGTTTTTGTCCGGTCAAAGGGATTCCGGGGGACTGTGCTTAAACGACCGCTTTCATGCTCCCACATCATCTGTCTCCTCTCCGTTTTGGCCCATTCTTAGAAATACCAATACCTACCACCTTCCCCATACTCGATATTTATATATCCTCTTTACACAAGAACTGGCCCCCCTGACACATTCCAACTGGACCAGTTTTGCCCCCTATAAAAACGTTGTTAAAAATCAAACAGCTAACTGCCTCATGAATGGAATAGTGCAAATGCCCCTGGCAGACAGGAAACATCACAACTTTCCCGACATATCTATATACATAAATTGTTTGTAAAAATCCTCCTAATTTAAAAACTTATCACTAGAAACACACTCGTGATTTTTTTCAAGGTAAGATTCATAACAATTATATGCATAATTATATATAGGATTGTATGCGATCTGCTCTTTCCCTGATCAAACGAAATTGCCAAAAAGGACCGAAAAGGATTCCGGTAAAATTCTTCCCCCCTGTCAAGATTGATCGTGACAGCGCCTAAACCTTTCCCTTAACAATCTCAGACTACATTATGAGAAAGAGCCAGCCTGCATTAACAGTACCGAAGGAAGTGTAAAATGAATGCATTATTAAAATTCCAAAACACTAGGTTTTTAAAATGTAACACTTCGGTCTGATATATTGCTTTGCAAAACTAATAAATTCATAATAAATGTGCGGTGATTAGTGACCGTTAGTCGATGATTATTCAGAAATCGTGAGATACGGTCCGGTGTGATGTAGGTTTCAGAAAAACATTTTCGTTATCGTGCTAACGTTTCGATCTTTATTGAGATCATCTTCAGGGCCTGGGATTTACAAACTTTGTTTACATATAACAATTACATTTTGGATGTGGAAAAGTGAATTTATAGTATTTAGAAATACTTTGATTGAACATATAAAATATATTTTGCATTGTATAAATTCACTTTTCTACATCCAAAATGTAATTGTAATATGTAAACAATGTTTGTAAATCCCAGGCCCTGAAGATGATCTCAATAAAGATCGAAACGTTGGCACGATATAGAAAATGTTTTTCTGAAACCTACATCACACCAGACCGCATATCACGATTTCTGAATATATATTTTTTTATATTCAATCAAAGTATTTCTACTCACTTTGAGTTAAAATTATCCAACCTACCAATACATCTATAATAAGAAGTCGTGTTTTTTTTAGTTGGTTGATTTGAGAGTTAAAGTCTAGGACTTAATTTTGAAGTAACATTTTTAGCATTGGGTGTATGCTTTTTGGCCTGTGTGAAAAACACAGCTAAATTAGGCGGACTCGGTTGATCCGAGGATGATCAAATAAGGCAATATGTTGTCCAAGTTGTTCCAGTTTAAACAAAAGAAGAAAATTAATTCTAGATTTATTAATAATTAATAATTTATATTGATATTAAATTTATTTTTAGGAAAATTAAATAGTCACTTTTGATTTTGGCGTAGTAGAAGATATATTTTTGTTTACGACCGGCGGGTTGGGTGTTTGGGGGCTTCGGGGTGGAAACCATTTCCCGAGGGCTTCTTTGTGGCCTTCAAGTAGCCGTAAGCCGCTTAGGAGCTCTTTTCAAATCCGCAAAACTAATGAAGGGCCTATCTTTTACCCGGGGCCGGGTCGGAAGGCAAGGGGGAAAAAATCGGTTTCGGGTGAATGAAGCGTTTTGCGGCTACCTAGGGCCTTTTTTAGCCGGGCCGGCCGGTAATCGTGGTCAAGACCGAAAAGTTCTCCGAGGTCACTAAACGAGGCGGTGTCGGATCAAGATGTCTCGTCTGCATGGAAGAACATCAACCGAGAGTAATTCCATTCAAGGAGGAAGACTAGTTGAAAGCATTTTTGTACTTGAGAGCCTGATAATGCCACATAACGAATCGCAATAACAAAACACTATTATGAAAATGTTTTGAACCTTTGTGGTTGGGGAGGTCGTAAGATGCCCTATTCTTAAAACGTACCGTTGGATAAAGAAAATCCTTACTAATCTAACAAATATAAAAAAGTTTTGCTTGTTTGCTTTCGTGGACTAATAAAACATATTTATATTTTTCAGATACCTTTGTATGTTGCTTTCTCTTTCTCCCTTCATCGTTCTCGGTCTCCATTAATCACTCAATTTCTTTCATTACTATATTTAATCTTTAATTCTGTCTATCCTCTCTCAATACTCCCTCTCTTCCTCTCTCGCGCTCTCTCTTTTCCCCTCACTCAGTTCTCTCACTCTTCATCTCAAATTCTTTCTCCCTTTCCAACTTATAGTCTCCCCCTCTCTTCATCAAACTTATTCTCTTCCACTCTTTTTCTTTCTCTTCCTTCTCTCTCTTTCTCTCCCTTCGCTGTCCCCACGTTCTTTTTTTCTCTTTTTTTAATATTCATTTGCTCTCTTTCGTCCACTGTTGGCTCTCTCTCTCTCTCCCCATCATTCGGAAGTTGAATCTCTCTCTCCCCCTCCGCTCACCCGTACTTTTTCAATACTCATTAATTTTCTCTCTTTCGTCCACTGTTGATCCTTTCCATCATTCCGGCGTTGAATCTTTGTTCTCTCTCTCTCTCTCTCTCTCTCTCTCTCTCTCTCTCTCTCTCTCTCTCTCCCTCTTCGCTGTCCCCACGTCGTTTTTTCAATACTCAGTCATTCTCTCTATTTCGTGCACTCTCGTTCCTCTCCATCATTCCGAAGTTGAACTCTCTCTCTTTCTCTTTTTTTTCTCTCTCTCTCTTTCTCTCTCTCTCCCTCTCCCTCTCCCTCTCGCTCTCTCTCTCTCTCTCCCTCTCTCTCTCACTCTCTNCTCTCTCTCTCTCTCTCTCTCTCTCTCTCTCTCTCTCTCTCTCTCTCTCTCTCTCTCTCTCTCTTTATATAGATAATGATTGACCTATATAAATAACACTACCAACGTACCATTTGTTTGTTTTTATTTTACGTTTGTTTTTTGTTTTATTGATACATATGTCCTACAAATTTAAAAACTCACAACAAAAAGAAAAAATATATTTCAAAAAATTATATTGTCACATTGTTAGTAAAAAAACAAAACAAAACAAAACAAAAATGTTTTTCCTCTTCATTATAATTCTCTAAATATATTGTAAAATACACTGAAAAGACCAAAGGAGTCTAAATCATAATGAATGTAGAATGTAAACTGTATAACACGCCTTAAGTGTAAGAAAGGTAGAAGAGATCTAACTTGGCGTAATTAAATAAAATAAATAAACCATCTCTCTCTCTCTTTCTCTCTCTCTCTTCTCTCTCTCTCTCTCTCTCTCTCTCTCTCTCTCAAAAATAAATGTTTAAATTAATAGTATTAAAAAATTATAATAACTAAATATGAAACCTTTGAGATAACATTCGCACCTAATGTTGTGTGCTTAAGCGTATGAGAGGACAGTATTGTCCTAAATTTGCATACATAAAAAATAAAAATTTCGTTAAGTTCCCTGTCTTCCTCTCTTTCCTTCTCTCTCTTTCATATTCTTCTATCTCTCGGATTTTTCCTTTTCAACTTGTAGTCCCTCCCTCTCTCACTCTCACTCTCTCTCATATTTGTATCGTACATCTATTTATTGACGTTCTATGTGCTTTTTGAACGCGTATATTCCTGAATATGTAGAAAGATTATTCGGAGATCGTGAGATGCGGTCTGGTGTGACGTAGGTTTTAGAAAAACATTTTCTTTATCGTGCCAACATTTCGATATTTATTGCGATCATCTTCAGGGCCTGGCATTTATAAACAATGTTTAAATTTTACAAATACATGAAGGTTGTGAAAAAATTTTCTAGCATTGTATAAATTCATTTTTTTCACATCCTTAAACTTAACCTTTGCACGGTCAGAAGTTCTGGACCAGTGGCAAGCCTTCTTGCAAGAATCTAGCTTCTGAACGTTTTCGCCTTACAGTGCGTAAACTGACATTAACATTTTTAACTTTTTGAAATCGTTGCTTGATCCCAACAGCGGTAGAAAGACCATTGCGGAGCACATTCTAAACAATAATGCCATCATTTCTTTGAGTTATGGCCCGATGGCGACCTGATCATGCCTTCTTGAGTCACCTCCGGCATCTTGTTAGTGATGAAGACCCTTCACAGTTGTTCTGGGAATGTTAAGTACCCTGGCCGCATACGCTTGTTTTCTTCCATTTTCAAACATTGCTATAATTCCAGCCAAATGAAAAACAACCACACAAACAAATTTGAAACTTAAAAATGGTACAACTTAAAAACCTCAAACCACCGGAACGTTAGAAAGAAGCTTTACAGAAAAACCAACGAAGAAGAGATTGACTATCCAAAAATGTATTTACAAAATCCAATTGTAATCACAAGTGGGAGATTTTATCTATGATTTATTTACCTCTATTCCTTTAAAACGGACCAAATATTTTTGTAAGATAATCACTGGAAAATTACCTAAGAGATAATTAAAAATATGAAGGATGACCATTTTGATTTGCCTCTCAGAGTGTAAGATCAAGTATATCATAGTATTATATCAATCAGACTTTCAAAAGATATTTTAATTATAGGTATCTAAGAGTATGATCTCGCTATTTTCTCTTGATGAAGTTTTTTATCTTAATATTCAATTTTAATTTTGTAGTTCAAGATTAGCGTATTATTTTTATGTATAGAAACACAAATTTACAAAAGAAAGAAGGTCAACTTATTAAAGTATACTTTTAGGAATTTATTAGAAATCAAGGCCTCTGGCCACAAGAAATAGAGGATCTTGCTTTTTCACTTTTCTGGACACAGCTCTTGATCTTGGTATATTAAATAATAATTATAAACAATTTATTTTTTATCTAACAATGTCATGAAATCAAATCCGTTCATTAGTTTTATTTCCTATAAAGTGCAACAATCAAATTCAGCATTTTTGTAGGTCTTCAAGAGATTTTAACGAGTTCACAGTATAATTCGTTCCAAGATATTTTAGTCATTTTTTTTGTAAAATCATCATAAACTTTAAACAAAAGTAAGGTATGATTTTTTTAATGTGGCACTTTGGCTCTGGAGAATCTCGCTGTTTCCTCTTTTTTTTACACTTTTATTTGTATCGTAGATATTTTAACAAGCAGAATAATTGTTATTTGCCTTAATGTCTCCCATTATCCTGCGTATATTACATCGATATTGTACATGGAGAGTAAAAGAGAGCTTCGGACGTGTCCTCGATTAAAATCACATCGGTAATGTTTTTAGCCGGTTCAATTGAAGGCAGTTATTTATGTGTGTGTGTGTGTGTGTGTGTGTGTGTGTGTGTGTGTGTGTGTGTGTGGGCGCGTGCGTGCAAAACAGACGCGGAATAGAATGCGGTTTTATTTTACACGTTCGTCGTAAATTTTAAATTGTATTTTTCTTTGAGTAGCCTTTCTAATGCGTTCCCTTATTCAGAAGTTCGGTCTGTGCGTTATTTGGTCAGTCGTGTCCTCATTACGTGTTCGTAAAAAATCGAATCCATTGCATTGCTATTTATAGGTACGTTTACATAATACTATCTATTCAACAACATAAAACATATAAATGTATTGCCCATGCATAACGAGTTACAACCCATAATTTGATCTCTTCTTCTTAAGATTAAAGGTAAAACAGTCAAATTAAATCGTTTATCATTATCTTAACCATACATTTGAATAAAATCACCATTTTTTCAAACTCCTGAGGAGATTTTAACGCTTGCTACTATGTCTTTTTTTGCTTTCATCAGCGCAGATCTGAAAAATCTATCATTTCTGAACTATTTTCTTTCTGGAATAGTTTTAATTAATACAAAGGGGTAGTAAAATCACTATGTTATCCTTTAAACGTTTTACTTGATTTGATGTCTCATTCAATTATAGTAGTATTAAATCTTTAAACGATCGTAAAACTATTTGCACGCAGTCTTTTGCCAGAATGTGCTTTAATACTTACTATTATCAATTTCTGGTTTTATTGCTACCAGGTATAATTATATCTTATTTAAACGATACTTAAAGTTCGCTATGGCTACAGCAAGAGACGTCCACGTTTGACTGTGAGGAACAAGTGAAATTAAATGGCTACTGGTGTCATTTTTAAATAGGGTGTGGTAGGATGTGAACCGGAACCACCCTACCTGTTCACACACAAAGTAGATCATTAAAAAAGGAAGGAAAAAACCACTAGAAAAAGTCATCCAGGCGAACACGCGACTTCCCTTAGTCCGCATGAAAGGGGATTTTTTATAAGCGGCACGCCCCGGACTAATTTCAAAAAGGGAAGTTTATTCAATGGGGGTTCTTTTAACTCGGTTTTTTCCCCTGGGCGACAAGTGTTTGATGCAGGGGTGCGATACCCTAATGAAATAGTATCTGTACGAAAAGAAAATGTTTCATATTTACCTAAAGTACGGAATGTCAGTATAACACCCATGGAATGCCGTTATTATTATCTTAAAACCATACCACACAATCTCTTTGGCCACAATTATCCGCAGCAAATGGCCATGTATAGAAATTACATAAAACAGATGAGAACGAACTTTCAGAATTCATAAATATGAAAGTTTAGCCGTTTCAATGTGGGTAGCTGTCATAGAACTATCACGTCATGCTAAAGGGAAGTTTAGTTGTTTTATTTAGGGAAATTTCGAAATTCTGAATATTGGTTTACCTGCTCCATTTTACCAAGCGCGGGTAGCATAGAACGCGCCGAATAGCTGTGTTATTTATTGGATAAAACTAACGTCAAGCTGTCCAATTTATAGAAACTTGGGATGTCAAAATACTGGTTTTGCTTTCTATGTACAGAAATTTTGGATGTCAGTAAAATGTTTTTACCTTTAACTGTCCCATTTTCAAAATTTGGAATGTCAGTATAGTGATTTAACTGCTCCATTTTCAGAAACGGGATGTCAGAATACTGTTTTTGTTATTCTAAGTACAGAAACTTGGGACGTCAATAAATGGTTTTACCTTTAACTCTTTCGTTTTCAGAAACTTGGAATGTTACTATACTGATTTAACTGTACGATTTTCAGAAACTTGGGATGCCAGTATAATGGTTGAACAGTTCCATTTACAGAAACATGGATGTAAGTATAATGGTTGAACAGTTCCATTTACATAACCTTGGGATGTAAGTATAATGTTTAACCGTTCCATTTACATAAATTTGGGATGTAAGTATAATGTTTAACTGTACTATTTTCAGCAACTTGGGATGCCAGTATAATGGTTGAACAGTTCCATTTACAGAAACATGGATGTAAGTATAATGGCTGAACAGTTCCATTTACATAATCTTGGGAAGTAAGTATAATGTTTAACCGTTCCATTTACATAAATTTGGGATGTAAGTATAATGTTTAACCGTACTATTTTCAGCAACTTGGGATGCCAGTATAATGTTTAACTGTTAAATTTACATAAATCTCGGATGTCAGTAAATGGTTTAACTGTTTCATTTTCAGAAACTTGGGATGTCTTTATAATGGTTTAACTGTTCCATTTGCGGGAACTTTGGATGGCAGTATAATGTTTAACTGTTCCATTTACATAAACTTGGGATGTCGGTGTAATGGTTTAACTGTTCCATTTACAGAAACTTGGGATGTCAGTGTAATGGTTTAACTTTTCCATTAACATAAACTTGGGATGTCAGTATAATGGTTTAACTGTTCCATTTACATAAACTTGGGATGTCAGTAAATGGTTTAACTGTTCCATTTACATAAACTTGGGATGTCAGTAAATGGTTTAACTGTTCCATTTACATAAACTTGGGATGTCAGTAAATGGTTTAACTGTTCCATTTACATAAACTTGGGATGTCAGTAATTGGTTTAACTGTTCCATTTACATAAACTTGGGATGTCAGTGTAATGGTTTAACTTTTCCATTAACATAAACTTGGGATGTCAGTAAATGGTTTAACTGTTCCATTTACATAAACTCGGGATGTCAGTGTAATGGTTTAATTGTTCCATTAACATAAACTTGGGATGTCAGTATAATGGGTTAACGGTTCCATTTACATAAACTCGGGATGTCAGTGTAATGGTTTAACTGTACCAGAAACTTGGAATTGCTGGTTAATTGTTTCATTTTCAGCAATTTGTGCAGTTAGAATCCTCTTTTGCTGCCGTGGGATGACAGTAATCTCATTAGCTGTTTCCTTTACTGTTTTAACTGTTCCATTTATAGAAACTTGGACAATCATTATAGGACGTTCAGGACTGTACTGTTGTTCGCCATGATGGATAATTTAGCTGCTTCTGTAAGTTTGAACAGTCAGCTTAGAACGTTCAGTATAACATAAATATTTGTTATATAAAAGGCGGTTTGACTAACCCATTCGCAGATATATTCGGAGCATGGAATGCTCAGGATAACAAAGCTGTTCGTCATATGTAAAGGATGATTTAGCAGTTACATAAAAGAAACTTGAATAGTTAACGATCAACGATAATGCAAGAAGATCACCTGATTCATTCCTTGTAATATGACAGGGGATGAAATACGAATAGTATGTGACAATGGAAGTTAACTCCATGCAAGTCCAAAATATCCATGGTTGGTGTTTAGCGCTTGAAACACTTTTAAATAAATTTTTTGGCGCCTTTTAAAATCAAATGTCAAAACCCATAAAATTGTTCATGTCAGTATATTTTTTAACAATTTTTACAAAATAAATATAGGGGGTTGTTATGGACAGTATACATCATAAACAAAGCGACTTGGGTTTTTCTAGAATTTTTTTCTACTTTTCACAGGACTTTTTAAATTTTATAGCACGTTACGGTTTAAACCTTTTTTTAAAACCCCGTTGTTGACTTAACGGTACGGTTCAACATGTTCTGATTTTTTGCCCTGGCCCTGGGGTAACTTTGTGTTATAACTTATCTCAATAACAAATGAAACTTATCATTTGTAAATTAGACGTTAATGAAGAGGCTAAGGAGGCGGTAATAACAGGTTTGAGTCAACTCATTTCTACCTGCAAAAAATAATGATGTACGACCTTCTGGACCGAAGAACGTATTGTGCTACCTGACTCTTTTATTAATGTAGTCAGTTTAGTAAAAATTAACTAGTTTTTAACAGAATCTTTAAGAAGAAATATTTTTTTTATATTTTAATAGGTGTTTTAAATGTGTGGTAGTTAGTTGTAGTAAGTGATACAGGAAACATATTTATTGAGTTATTTTTGTTTTATACGAAGAAAACCTTTTCGCCAGGCCAGACTATCGATTCAATCAAATGTATTATTTATTTGTTGGGGGTTCCATGTTTGACGATAAATCAGTATGACTCACCGTGGGCCAGTGGTCAAGCCTCCCCCTTGCTTTTAACCATGAAAATGTCCACCGCCCCTTTGCGAGGGTGTGTGCCTGAAGGGGATAGGGCAGGAATTTGTAATCTCGTGTCAGATAATACTCTCGGACAGACGGATCGCGACCTCATTAGTAAAGGGCCATTTGTAGCACTCCGGTCATGCGTGACCCGCAATCCGATGAACTACTTCTAATAAACGTAATTCTCGTTTAATTCACAATGCATGTTAATCTAGGATCTATTGTGGAAAACAAACTCAATAGTTGAAACATTGGTGCGAGGAAGAAAAATAGTGTTAATGGTGAAAGCGTCATTTTGAGAAAGATATGTTATGGTTGTCAGGGATATGGTCTTTCTAACAATGAATTACTATTATAACGTATGTGTGATGATTAGTGACCGTTTGTCGATGATTATTCGGACATCGTGAGATGCGGTCTGGTATGATATAGGTTTCAGAAAAACATTTTCCTTATCGTGCCAACGTTTCGATCTTTATTGAGATCATCTTCAGGGCCTCGGATTTACAAACATTGTTTAAATTTAACAAATACATGTAGGATGTGGAAAAAAGTGAATTTATACAATGCAAAAAATATGTTTTATACTCAATCAAAGTATTTCTTGGTTCTTTCTATATACGCAGAAAACAAACACTTTGAGTGAGTAGAAATACTATGATTGAATGTAAAAAATATTTTTTGCATTGTATAAATTCATTTTTTTCCACATCCTACATGTATTTGTTAAATTTAAACGATGTTTGAAAATACCAGGCCCTGAAGATGATCTCAATAAAGATCGAAACGTTGGCACGATAAAGAAAATGTTTTTCTGAAACTTACGTCATACCAGACCGCATCTCACGATTTCGGAGTACTATTACAACTTTGCCAAACTTTCCATCTTTTATTTGATCTTTATTAGGGCTCTACAACAATTATATTCACAAAAATAAATTTAAAATTGGACGGATGAATATTTCATTTATAAATATAAATAACTATTTCAATTAATTAACATTTTTATGTAAGGTTTCGGTTGAAATGATATGTTGATCAAAGTCACGATAGCTGAAGTGGTTAGTGCAGCGGCGCATTGAGCCAAAGGTCGTGGGTTCGAATTCCGCTCGTGGCACTTTTTCATTTCAACCAAAACTTTACATAAAAAAATTAATTAATTGAAAGAAGTAATTTAGTCAATAGACCACTAAATATAATGGATTTAATAAATAACTATGTTGGCTTAATTACAATGACATTATGTTGGTAAAATGCCTCCTCATCAGTTGGTGGTCATAATATTTCAAGACATTTACATTTGGTACTCTCCTGATTTTAAAAGTCATTAATAAATATCCCAATTAATGATTCTTTTTATCTACACTTTTTGGTTGAGAGCCACGAGCAGGATTCGAACCCACGACTTTCGACTAAATCTTTCATCTTAACCACAAACCGTAGATAAAATGAATAATTAATTAGAATAATAAATATGGTCAATTATGCACCACTAAGCAAATATGGATTAATTTATGAATAAATGTAATAAGTAAACGGTAGGCGCGTTTTATAGATAAGGTAACAATACATTATCTTATTAATATTGTAGAATGCACGGTTCAGAGACCAAAGATAATATATTATTACCTTTATATATATATAAGTTATCGGATATTATCAGATTGCAATGCTAAGATGCAGGTGGCATTCTCAGAATTGCAATCAGCACTCTCTCCCACCAGGGAAACGTAATTGTTTATAATTTAAAATGTAAGAACATTCCTTGCCTAGAAACCAGTGAAGTCACATCATTGTAATTGGTAAACTTAATTATTCTTTGTCAACTGTATTTCGCAAATAAAGTTTTTAAAAAGGAATCAACCAGCGAAGTTGACTTTTTTTTTTTTTTTTTTTTTTGGCGTTATGAACTATGCATATTAGCCATGTGACAAAATCGTATATGTGTATTCAAATTTGGGGGGTTATTGGGAAAAAAAAGCCAGGGGCAACGGTGGGAATCGAACCCACGACCGCGGCGTGAGAGTCTCTCATGCTAACCACTCGGCTACCGCCAATTACACCATTTGAAATAACGCTAAATTTGCTGTAAGATACTTCTATTTGCAATGATCTGAATGACATAAAATGTTAGCCAATATCAGTTGGAACATGTCGAAATTACAAAATTTAAAATTTGGTCGTGATTGCACTTCTACTGAGGTTACTAAAAAATACCTATAACTTGTCAAATTTTACAAAAACTTCTTCATCTAATATGCTTTATGTTGATATATCCAGGTTTTTAGATGACTTTCTAGTAGAGTTGAAAAATAACAATTGAATGTTCGAAAACGTTAGCTAAGGTATATTTGAAGGGGGGGGGGTAAAAATAAAAGTATGGGAAAGTAGAGGACTTTGCTAACCACACAACCGTAAGAGACTGTCATGAACAAGTACGACCGGAAGAAATTGCATTTAGTATGTAGAATATAGTAGTTCTATATTTACTATTTTATAATTTGTTCTCCTATCTCCTTGTTGTTTCACATGCTTTGACAAGGTTTAGCATGACTCATCGATTATATTATCAGTTCGTACCTGACGGACAGTTTAGAGTCAAACGAGAAGATCAATATTAAGAATTAAAAAATGCAGGAGTGTCAGAAGGTAGTAAAATAGATGGATTTAAAATAGCAACGTTGGCAGATGGCACAGAAGTGATATCAGTACGACGGACCATCGACCATTTATCCAAAATCCTCCAAAAGGCTTGGAACAAGATAAACGAATGGACAAAAAACTGGAAAAATCAGGCTTAAACAGCATATCTGTATATATATACATTTTACAAATAAATATGTGTATATCGTGTTCCGTCTCTCACGATCGTTGGACTGGAATATGTGGGAATGATCTTAGATGCCATGCTGAGATTGAAGAAGCATGTGAAGAAAAAAGGACAGAAATTTTAGAGACAGAATATAGACAACTCCATTACAGTTCGTGGTCCGATTGACAAATTAAGTTTTTTAAATTAATTAATCTTTATGAAAGGTATTAGTTGAGATAAAAATGTCAGTGTCACGAGCGTGATTCGAACCCACGATCTTCGGCTAAATAAGCCGCTGCTCTACCACTTCAGCTATCGTGACTTCGATCCGCTCGGACACTAACTTCCCATCTCAGCCCCACCTTTTGAATTTTCCCTCCTTTTTGCCATTTTTCCAATGTCGTGTTATCTATTTGATTCATTAAGTCTAAATTGATATGACATGCTGAGAAAATGTAATCACTTATTAAACCCATTACAGTTCGTGGTCCGATTGACCAACTAACATTTTTCAATTAATTAATATTTATGAAAGGTATTGGTTGAGATAAAAAAGCCAGTGTCACAGCGGGATTCGAACCCACGACCTTCGGCTCGGACACTAACTTCTCATTTCAACCCCACCTTTTGAATTTTCTCTCCTTTTTGCCATTTTCAAATATCGTGTAATCTATTTGATTCTCGGCGACAAATGAAATGGCCAGGAGAGCTTTAGTGAAGGTATACTTTATTTTAACTGATTAAATTCACTCGTTTTCGTGGTCCGCTTGACCAATTAATATCTTTCAATTAAGTGCTGTCAAAGTTGAGGTTGAGATGGGAAGTTAGTGTCCGAGTGGATCTAGGTCACTGTAGCTCAAGTGGTAGACCAGCGGCGTATTTGGCCGAAGATCGTGGGTTCGAATCCTGCTCGTGACATTGACTTTTTTATCTCAACCAATACCTTTCATAAATATTAATTAATTGAGTATTCACTATTTTTAAACAGTTTTATGAAGAAGGAACGTCTAATAAAATTTATATGTTTACATGTAAATAAATCAATAGATCTAAGATCAGTAAATCATGAATATTTTTCGAAAAACAAATTGTTTTTTTGTCTTTGCCGGATTTTTTTTTGTATATATATTTTTGTTTGTTTGTATTTATTGTTACCAGAATCAGGCTGAATATAAATGGGTTATTTAGATAGTTTTTGTATAAATATATTTTTCTTGTAATCGCTTCATTTATTCGAGGTTGGGATTCATCGAAATATATCAAGCTCCAGTAGAGTTTAAAATCAAACAACAGGATAATTGTGACTATACACACATTTATTAAATGATAGAACATATAAAATAAATTAATTATGCTAGACAAGTTCATTTACAAAAATATCGATTCTACACACATGCCCCACATCAATCGACGGGCAAAGTTAAACTCTTCAAAACCCACGATCCAAAAGTCGAGGTCGGGCAGGAACGACGTTTATATATTCAGTAGAATAATTTCTTTATTAGTTCAATATCATTAATTAAATCGTGGTTCCTAAATTTGGTACAACGGGCATATAAAACGTCTATGTCCTAAGACGCTAAAATTGGATGATATGTCGTAAGTTTGGGTTACATCTACAAAGTTCAAACTATGCTTCAATTATTATTACGATTATTAAAAACTCTAGAATTATTCTTTATCATATCATATATATATTCGTAAAAAATTTGGATGCCTGAATGTCTCAGACTGACTTAATCGTAGTATTTGGTAAAGAACTAGAAAGAAAAGTACCTGAAGTCAGGCGAGGAAGACAAATCATAGGAAAACATAAAAAACTCACAACCAACTAAACGCAGCTTATCTAATTGAACTTATAGCTGTCTTTTACTTTATACAAAACACCCGTAATCTTCCGAAATCATGTCGATATAATTGAAATAAAACAAAACATACAATTGCACTTAAATAAATAACGAAAAATGTTTCTGTTTCAAAAATAGTTGCCGTAGAGACGACATGTTGAAAACAGGTATAAACAGAAAATTATAGTGTCTGACTAGCATGGGTCTCCTTAATATTAACAATTTTCTATCAATTATATAAGAAAAGAGAAACGTATTTACACGGATGTTATACTATAAACATAAAGTAATAGTAGACTGTCTTTGGATAGAAACGTTGGGTAACTTAAAATTAATTTTTAAAAAACTTTTGAAAAGAGATGTAGAATTTACAAATGAGATGTTCTTGCGATATGTAAGAAAAATGAGACTTTGTCCGAAGTCTGCTGCCCGCACATGTTGCAGGTGAACGGGTCTTGGTAGCCGTGGTAGCCCATGTGCATGGTGTACATGACGATGTCTTTGAAGGAGATGTCGCAGAAAGAGCAGTTGTACTCGTCCGTTTTTTCCGCTTTGTCCGTCTTCGGCTGTTCGCTGTCAGCTTCGCAAGATTTTACTTCGGGTGATTTGCACTCTTCAGGGTAGAGGTCGGGCTTCGTGACGATCTGTTCAGGTTCTTCATCGCTCTGCGACTGGAGGAGAAGAGGTATCCGTTCCAGTTTGAACGCCTTTCCTTTTCGCCTGTTCTTCAGCACCGGCGTCTCCACTTGTGTCGTGGAATGTTTGTCTGTCTCGCCCCTGTCGGAACAGGTCAAATCCAGTGGAGTTTTAATCTCGTCTTTTGTCTCTTCCGTGATCTCTTTTTCGACGTTGTTGTTTTTCTCCTCGACTTTCATCTCTTGGGAGAAAGGAAACGGCGTGAGACCGTTGAGCAGGTTGTAATAGGGCATTTGAGTCGGCAGAAGGCTGTACGGATTGAACATGGGCATGGAGACTTGCTGTTGCTGCGGAGGGGCTGATTTTTCCGGAGATATTTTCGGTTTTTGTTTCGGGCCGCGCTTTGTACCGTAAACGTCCACGATAGGAAGGGGGTTCGGCGAGCCGTCCGGGTTGAGGACCATCGCCGGGTTGTGGTTGTACTTTCTCAAGTGGAGCTTGAGGCTGTGGCAGTACTTTGTCGCGTACGTGCAATCCGCGCAACGGAACTGGTAGACGTTGCTGTGACTCTTCAGATGCGAGTTTAGCATTGATTTGTTGACGCATGAGTAAGAACACTTGTCGCACTTGAACGGTTTAGAGCCAAAATGATTTCTGAGGTGGTATTCCAGGTGGTGCTTGTACTCGGTGACAAACGGACATTTGGGGCAATTAAGGATCCTCTCTTGTTTGATGTGAGACCTGGAATGCTCCCAAAATTCTAGCTTTGTCACGGCCGAAAAGTCACACTGCTTACATCTGAACGTTTTCACTTTTCCCTGGCTGTTCACCTTCGGCGTATTCAGTCCCGGCTCGTCGTCGATCCACATATTTTCGTCGTCGCAGTCGTGGACCGATTTCATGTGCTCTCTCAACTTGTCCGCCGTTTCACCGTTAAAATCGCACATGTTACACTTCGTCTCGTGAGATACCAAGTGTTCGTTGAACTGAGACCTTTCGAAAAAATAAAAAAACGTGTTAGCAAAATTGTAAAATACTTAAATTTTTAAATTCTGTACCTTATATTGCAGAAAAACTCGCACATAGGACATTGCAACTTTTCCTCGGGCATCATGCCCGTCCTCTGCAAGGCCATTTGCAGCCGCCTGAGAGAATCGCCGTTCTCAAAGTACTCGTTTTCCGAGTTGGAGCTCTGAGAT
This sequence comes from Cimex lectularius, assembly GCF_000648675.2. NCBI lineage: Eukaryota > Metazoa > Arthropoda > Insecta > Hemiptera > Cimicidae > Cimex > Cimex lectularius. The sequence goes on from NW_019392993.1 coordinate 263,003, forward strand.
CCTCCGTCCTGGATGTCGTTCTTCTCGGCCTGTTCCTGGCACGGCGAGGGTATCGACCCGGGAGGCGTGAGCCGGGGAGATTTCGACTCGGGACCCGCCGCCGGAGGAGATTCTTGAGAAGGCATGTTCTTGAAGTTCTGCGGAGACGTCGATGCCGGGTAGTCGGACTGCGGGGTTGGAAAACTGTACGGCGTGTTAAGTCCGGGAGGGGTCAGAGGTGACGTGAAACAGCTTTTGTCGGACTTTCCAACGTAGCCGTATTCCCCGTCGTCTCTAGGTTCTTGTTTCTAAAATAAATTCAGAACGTGAGCACATCATCGAAATCAAATACACTTCTTAAAAATCACAAAAGTACAAATTAAGAAATCTTTTTAACTCATTGATTCACACATTACAAATGTATGCTGCTCTAGATACCAACGTTATAATTTTCATATTTAAAATTAATGTAATAATAAGTATTGAAATAATAATGTTAAAGAACCAAATCTCATATATTTATTTAAACTGACATGTATATAATAAAAAGGTATAAAAAAAAAAAAAAAAAAAAAAAAAAAAAAAAAAAATATATATATATATATATAGTGGCTAAAAAGTTAATCAAATATAGAAAAAAAAGAGTCGATCAGCAGTAAAATGGCATAATAAAAAATCCAAAAATTCACGGCAAAGCGTAACATTTCCATTGGAAAACTTGACAAAAACCAAAGTTGATTGCATATTACCACAAATATCACGACTATTTATTGCCCTTTAAAATTCATATTAAGTCTTGCAGGCTTCAACATTACAAAAATTTGGAAAGCGATTATTACTAAAAAAAAATATAAAAATTGATGGTACATCTAAAGAGAAAAAATTGCAAAGAGATGGTTCATAATAACATAAAAAAAGACAACACGGAATGACTTTTAATCCTTTTATAATTGACTTTTATCCTCCCAGTTGCGCTGAGCCGTTTATATATTTATTTAATAGGGCGAATTTTATCAGGCGTGCTACAATACTATTTTGAAATTTTCGTAATATTCTTATTAAGACAGTCTAGTGAAATGTTGAAATATTATAATTTTAAATTATTATTTCTAATTAGATAATAAAGCGTAAACTTTTAATCGAGTCGTATCGTACTATTTATGAACTTTTATAATAGTATCTTTATTAGAAACTTTGTGCCTGATCCTAGATAATTATTTTTATTAACAACAATTTAACAATTATTAAACATTGTTCAGTGGGAAATATTGAGTACACGTTTACCAATTGGCGTAATTGTTTTTAATACTTTAAAAATACATAATACTACATGTTATGTTTGTAAAAAAACAAACAAAAAAAAACTAAAATCTAAGACAAAAATATTTTAATCTTTTAATAATGGACTTTTATTCTTGTAGCATCGCCTGAACTTGGTAAATCGTGTTAAATTAAATTTACACTTGTATAAACATTTTATTGTGGTTTGGGAGCTCCGAAGGTAAAAAAATAATACCTGCCAATTTCGTACGTTCGGGACTTTTAATCTTTCAGTCAATGATTTTCATTTAAACAATAGATTAAAAGAAGATAAGTGGATATTCTATATTAAAAAAATGAAAAAGAATCGCTGAGCTCCCATTGAATATATCACGATGATAAACTACAAACTATAATAATTTAGAAAAAATAATGAATAATTTTGTATTTTTTTAAATGTCTATTTAGAAATCGTGAGATGCGGTCTGGTGTGATGTAGGTTTCAGAAAAACATTTTCTTTATCGTGCCAACGTTTCGATCTTTATTGAGATCATCTTCAGGGCCTGGTATTTTCAAACATCGTTTAAATTTAACAAATACATGTAGGATGTGGAAAAAAATGAATTTATACAATGCAAAAAATATTTTTTACATTCAATCATAGTATTTCTACTCACTCAAAGTGTTTGTTTTCTGCGTATATAGAAAGAACCAAGAAATACTTTGATTGAGTATAAAACATATTTTTTGCATTGTATAAATTCACTTTTTTCCACATCCTACATGTATTTGTTAAATTTAAACAATGTTTGTAAATCCGAGGCCCTGAAGATGATCTCAATAAAGATCGAAACGTTGGCACGATAAAGAAAATGTTTTTCTGAAACCTACATCACACCAGACCGCATCTCACGATTTCGGAATAATCATCGACTAACGATCACTAACCACCACACATTTCTACACGTAATTAATGATGAAATAATTAATTATTATAAATATTTAATTTCTATTTCTTTGTATACATGAAATAAATAGAAAGGAACTATTAGTGGTCTTATCACTTAAACTATATATTTTTTTTGTTATAATCGATTTTCAATTACTTCAATGGCTTGGTTTGGCCAAAAGAAACGGCGATGATAGACGGACCAAAATGATCCAGGATTAAACCGTTGACTTTTTTCTATGTGTTCTTTCATCGTAATAGGTCCAAATTATAATTTCAGCGTTTGTATAATAACGAGAATAATGAGGGATAATTCATGACGATTGTTTATTCCATATTTAAAATAATTATAAAATACGACACGATGACTGAATCCTTTTCACGCACTGAACGCATACAAACCAGCCGAACTTAATGCAATGCTTATTTGAAGAAGAGAAAAAAATTTAACCATTGAAATGGAATATCTGATTTTTTTTTTCCAATCCAAAAATAGACAGAGAAATAAAATTTTCCAAGTGTTTTATAAATAAAATGATAAATTTAGGCAGAAACTGAATGTTTCTACAATATCCTCTCTTTATATACTTTAATACACATCGAAACCTCTTTAATTCTTAATAAAATAATAAACATTTATAATACACAATATTGAATAGTATAACAGCACTATTGAATATTATACAACAAAACACTGTAATACTATAGAAAGCCCACTTAGTTATATTAATATTCATAATGAGACAGATATGTCTTAAATATAGCTTTTAAAGGATCGTACTTACTCAAAATATTCAAAATCCATATCGATGTTCTTGGGAAGTTATTAAATAAAAATTTATTTAATAAAAAAACAAGAAATGGTCAGCCCGCCTGTTGTTTCTAAAAGGTCGACATAGGATGAGGCTTAAAAAGTTATCAGATAAAAACGGTTTTTGTAACAAAACAAAATAACACGGGATGTAAACAGTAAGCCTATTTGAAATAATAATAATAATAATATTCAGTCAAGTTTTGAAAAATGTATGAGTAACATTAATAAATAGACAAAGGGCATTGGATGAAAACAATTAATTTTTGAATTTTTTTTTTAAACCGTTGAATTTTATTTATTCAACGTATAACATATATTTATGGCTTATATATATTTCAAGGATATAAATAAATATAAAGTCAGGCAGTTTCATTTGTTTTAAATAATATGCAGAACATCATGTTATGTTACAACTGTTAATGAATTATTATGAATAACTCTATAGAAAGAAAGACCATTTAAAAATTGTTAAATATTTAAAATATAATAAGAAAGAGTTTCTTAGCGGTTTGACCCTGGATCATCGTTTGACGTTGACAAAATAATTTACCAACCAAGATAGTCCAAAATGATTAAACGACACAGATCAGGATAATACTAATTTTAAATTCACTAATTTCGTGGTCCGCTTGACCAATATCTTACAATTAATTAAGGTTATCAGTTGAGATAAAAAAGTCAATGGCACGAGCGGGATTCGAACCCACGACCTTCGGCTAGATACGCCGCTGCTCTACCACTTGAGCTATCGTGACCTCGACAACTCGGACACCAACCTCCCATCTCAAAATTCAAAAGGTGTGGTTGAGATGGAAGGTTGGTGTCCGAGTGGATCGAGGTCACGATAGCTCAAGTGGTAGAGCAGCGGCGTATCAAGTCGAAGATCGTGGGTTCGAATCCCGCTCGTGCCATTGACTTTTTTATCTCAACTGAAAACCGTAATTAATTGTAAAATATACACAACGATACCGTTCTTCCCTAGCAGTATTATATACTCTTTTACTGACTCATTACCGTCTAATCCTATTTAAACATTTTTACATAGTCTAATTTTTCAACGTAGGTTTCAGAAAAACATTTTCTTTATCGTGCCAACGTTTCGATCTTTATTGAGATCATCTTCAGGGGTCAAAGTGTTTGTCTTCTGTGTAATTGTGCTATTCTTGCGTGTCGTGTGCCCCAAGTCTTTGAGCCCTGAAGATGACCTCAATAAAGATCGAAACGTTGGCACGATAAAGAAAATGTTTTTCTGAAACCTACGTCAGACCATACCGCAACTCACGATTTCCGAATAATCATTCGGTCACTAATCACCACACAGTAGTATAAAATGTTTCAAATATGCAAATTTATGCAATATTGGTTACCAATTAATATATTACAATTAATTAAGGTTTTTTAGTTGAGATAAAAAACCTTAATTAATTGTAACTAATTTTAAACTGACATTTCTTTCTTTGTTTAAAAACAAAAGAATGTGACCGGATGGGAGGAAAATATTCTAAGGCAAGCTTAACCACAGAAAAAATATTTATAGTTGAAAAGTTGAAGGATTTACAGTTTCTAATAAGTAAACCGAAATTTCCAAAAGCATTGGAAAAGATCATATTGCTATGCGATGAGAATTTTAATTGGGTGGTCGAGATTTACAGATTTACAGTTAGAGATGTTAATATGTAGTAGATTGGGTCCAGGGGTAAAAAATTTCCACATTTTTTGTAATCATCGAGTATCTTCAATGCATGAGTTTTATTCATTTTAAGATCTTCTGTAAATAGCTTTAATTGAATATATTCGAAAGAGCTTAAGAATATAATTTATGAATAATTCAAAGAGAATAGGGCTAAGTTGTGATCCTTGGGAGATTCCAAGGACTCATTGAATTGATACCAGTAATTTTAACAAATAATTTTCGATTACTTAAGAAGCTTTAGAACCATTTTAATAATTTTCACAAAATACCTAGCCTTCAAATTTAGGTTGAACATTTTATCGAATTTAGCTGAATAGTAAAATTTAATAATTGGCCCTATAATTATTCAAAGATTATTTTTTATAATTGTTTATACGCTTTTTTGAAGCGAAAATTCGAGGGGCAGGTACATATACAGATTTTGCATATAGGTAAGTTTTGTTAAGTTGTACCGTGGACCATTCGAGATCCACCAGGAAAAGACCAAAGAAATAATGAGAATCTAATAAATTTAAAACATTATTTTAGGAATAATGTTTCAAAATTTTAACAATTATTGTTTTAAAGGACTATCATAATCCCAGGAAAAAAACTAAACGACAGAAATTCTTTTTCTAAATATATTTTTTAGCTTGACTTGACTTATAAACCCGGGTTTGATGGTTAGTTTTGTTCACAGATTTTTCTTTGAGATAATATGCTAGGTGAAATGAACGCTGGGAATAAGGTATGCTTGGCATTTGTTATTAATGGAAAAAACCACTTGTTTTTCCCTAAGTTTATGGCATATTCTTGTTCCTGAATTGTACCGGGTTCATCACTTAACCCCGTGTTGAAATGAAAACGAAATCGTGTCCATTCGGGGTTGACCCTGTGAACTGCAGACCCCAATTATTAAATCCGCGACCCCTCCCCCTTTTTTCAAGGGTGTGAAGTGTACGGCAAGCTGGACAAAGGCACGGATCACAATAAATTACACAGGACAAAGGCCGGCCCTGCCCCGGAGGTTAGAGTTCGGGGATTCGAAATTACGGAAATAAAAGCGGAAAAGGTCCGGATCGGACAGATGGAGGGCAAGGGTCATTAATAAGAGTCAAAGGTCGTACAATGGCTGACCAGTAATGACCGGACTTTTGTCGCTATAAAACTGCAAGATCTCAGTCAAGAGAAATTTTTAAAATGGATTACAATTGATTTATTGAGGGCAGATGGCCTATCGCTTCTCCCAAAATCGATTTCGTGAGAGAAAACACAATTGGAAAGATACGTTCAAAACGTCTGCTTTGTGTTTTCCAACGTTTTCTAAAAACACGTTTCTTTCCTGCCTGCACACTGAAAATTTACGGTACGTACACTCTTACCACCGCTAATTTTGAAAGTACAGTGATCCCCAAGAAAGCTTCTTTTTTAACCCTACATACCTTTTTAATAATACAATATTTAAAAAAAAAATTTTTTTGCAACTCCTTTTGATCAAGATTTTGAGTTGATTCAGTTACTTTTTCCGCGATGTTTTGCTCACGAAAAACAAAGAAAGCCGTAATCAAAACATAAAGCAAGACCAGGTGCCAGGAAGATCAGAGACGAATATTCGACAACTTGAAGTTAACCTCGAACTCTCACACCTTAGCAAAACGTAAAATATCGATAATGACCACAACAAGAACCCTAGGCAAATCTGGTGGAGTAAAACCGAAAATGGCCCATTGCTATACACGGCAGTAATAATGCTCAAAATAATGTATGGACCATTAATCTGGTGGACCAAAGCTCAACAAAAAGTAGGTACTCAATCATTAGGCAGCATACAAAGATAAGCAAAATTATGTATCACAGGTGCAATGAGAACAACTCCTACAAGAAATGATAAATGATGGAGTGAGTGTGGTGTTCAATCCTTTTTAAAAAGATAGTTCCTACTCATAGTAAGTTGTTTTGCAACGATCCGGATTTTGAGCCCTTTAGCTCATCAGGTTGAAGGACTTCTACAACTAAGTCTCTCGACATGAATTGCAAAAGTACAAGTGTAAAGTAGAAGTCTTTCAACCTGATGATGAGCCAAAGGGCTCGAAATCCGGATCGTTGCAAAACAACTTACTGTGAGTAGGAACTATCTTTTTAAAAAGGACTCCTACAAGTGTATTAGGAACTTAGCTAAACCTACCTCCATTGGAAACATTTCTGCAAGGAGAGGCTAGGATAAGCACATTTAGGCCAAAAAACAATCAAATTATATAAGAATTAAAACTGCATTAGTTCAGTGCAATAGATTCAATCCTTCTTTTTAGAAGTATCAGGTCATTGACTGTCGCTGCTGCAATTTGATTGCCTAAGATTTTTCCGTACGTTAGGTTAAATCTCCATTGAGCTGTTGCTTCGCATTCGAACATGATATGAGTGGCTGTTTCCTCCTCCTCATTGAATAATATGCAAGTGGGAACATCGTTTTATATGCCCATGTTGTGTTGATGTTTTCTCAGATGTCAGTGACCGGTTAGTAGTCCTGCCACTCTTCTGAGTTTGGCCCTCTCCAATTGCAGTAATGCTTTTGCCAGACTTGGTGAGGGTTGCTTCACCATAAGTTTACTATGTATAGTAGTGCCAGAGTTTATCCACTTCTCCTTTTGTTTTGTTTGGATCCATTCTGCGATGGAGGATTCTATATTTGTTTTTCTTATCCCAAGTATAGGTCGAGGGCCTATGTATGGTCTTGCAGATCCTCCTCTGGCCAGACTGTCTGCTTTGTCGTTACCCAAAATTCCCCTGTGCCCTGGCACCCAAGATATCATCACGTTGTGTTTACCCAGGTTTTGGAGATTTTGGATACATTCACTGAGTAATTTTGATGTAATTCTTTTACATGCTAATGCTTTAATGGCTGCTAGGCTAGCAGATCTTATGAGGATTTTTTTTGCTAGTGTAACCTCTTTTAAGATTTTCCCCAAAGGGCACAAGCATTGATGGCATGTATTTCTGCGGAAAGACCGAAGTGTACTTCCCTTATGAGTTTGAGTGTTCATGTTTTGGGCTTGTACAGAAAACGCCTGATCCGGTCGCTTCGTTGTTTTGGAACCATCTGTATACAATATCATTGTATCTGATGCTCTCCTAAGTTTTTCCTCTCCTTCGTAGTCCGTTGAGACTTTATAGGAAGTTGTGAAGATTGTTTCCGGGATCATATAATCAGTCCCCATTTCTAATAATGGATTCTGATTTTGTTGATTATGGTTGTATGCCCGAATTGTTTAGTTCCTTTCCAATTTAATTGTTTCTGGAGCCTAAGTGAGCTTTTCCTAGCCTCTCCTTGTATGAATATTTCCAATGGAGGTAGGTTTAGCAGAGTTTCTAATGCATTTGTAGGGGTTGTTTTCATTGCCCCTGTGATACATAGGTTTGTTAGTTTTGTATGCTGCATAATGTTTGGGTAGCTACTTAAGCGATTGTAAAACAACATTATGATTGTGTGAGGTGACCATGGGGCAATCATGATTTTTGATGACATCTGAATTTCTTTAGTTATCGATTAATTAATCTCGATGTGTTGTTTAAGAACTCTACATCCCTTAAGATGTAGTATGACTTTTATCATTCCAAGCGATTGCAAAACAATATTCTGACAAGAAATAGAATTTTATATAGAATTGTTCAAAATATCCATAGGATTTGTCATATAGCACAGACGTCCAGGTAGCAAAACTAGTAATAAAGTTATTAGAAAAAACACCCTAGATTTGAATCGGACACACGTCCCGGATTTTCGTCGTCTGCAGACCCGGGTTTCTTTTTTTGCACCCAGGTCATGGAAGGACTAGTATAATTGACCTCACGTTGGACTTCCGCTCCTTTTTTCCTCCACTTTCCGAATGTATTTCACTATTTTCGAGCACGTCTTCATCTGTTCAGGAGGCAAATTGATGAGGTGGAAACACATGCTCAGCCCGGGCTCGGCTCAAAAACCGGCTACTTAATTGATACCATAGGACTCGTTATGTACTCCGGTTTCCCGGCTAATCTATCGTTATTTTCAACCTCGGACATCATCTTTTGGCCCTTTTTAACCTGATTCAATTAAGTGCACTTGTAAAATAAAACCTCAAACATTGTTAACAATTTTGTTGAGAAACGTTTAAATTCCTTTACTGGCATTTTACCATTGCTGATCTGAACATTACAATATGACAAAATAATGAAACAGAGTTTACATTTCTTTTATTAATATCATAATTTATAAGTAAACCCCAAAATCATTAGTTTAATGGGAAATCGTACACCAATGGTGCCATTAATACCAACCTCATACTCCTTTTCAGTTCTTATAAATTTTTCTCACAATATTACAAACATATTTATTAATTTAATTAATTATTTTCATTCAGAAGCGTCTTAAAATTATTTATACTTTTAATTTAAGGCCTTGGTTGAGAAGAAAAGCAAGTGTCACGAGCGGGATTCGAACCCACGACCTTCGGCTTATTATTTATAATTTAGCAACAATGATCAAATCGTCCAGACTACCAAAGGTATGTATGTTTTGTGTATGTATAAATCAAAAATAAAATATTGTTTTTAGGTACACCTCATCACCATCGAGTTCTATGAATATAAACAACCAGAACCGAAAAGTTTTCAGACCATGGAGAAAATGTATGTCCGAGTAGGTGTTCCCTTCGATCAGCCCTATCTGAAAAGAATCTACGTGGTGGGCGCGTATGTCCGCGCGTGTGTATTGCATGGGTGTCTGAACAGTGATCAATAGTGCCGGATGCCGGATATAAATGACCACTGACCAGAAGTAAGGGATGCAGCTATTATCGGCACGCTGAGCTCAACGTCCACCCCCGTAATTGTGCCAGACCGTCGGACGTTGGGCCCTTTTGGCCCTTTTCAAACCGTCGTGGATAAATGGGCGATACCCGGATAAACAAACGGGTTTTGGTAAAGATAGGCTATAGAAAAATTGTCAAATGAAAAAAATCCTACTCAGCGATCTTAGTTTTAATTGAAAGCTCGTTTCTTTGAAACAAATTTTATACCATTTTATAAATAATTATATTACAAAATTCAAAATTTATCCTTCTAGATCTCACTCCTCATCACTAGCACTCATCCATCTCCACTACCATTTCTCACTCAATCCATCTACATACTTTTATTTTTCACTTTCATTCGTTACATAGGTATATCGTTCTCTTCTTTTCTATCTTTCGCTCTTTTTCTTTTTCTATTTACAAATTTGTATGTCTTACAGTCTGACTCGTGTGAATGTATATATATACCTATCGATCTATGTAATTATCTTTTTAACTATCTATCGTTCTATGACCATCTATCCATTCTCTCTCTCTCTCTCTCTCTCTCTCTCTCTCTCTCTCTCTCTCTCACTGGCTATACATCTACCTCAGTAACTTTCTCTATTTATATAAACTTGTTTTTTCTGTCAGACTAGTCGACTGTCCGTTTACCTACGAATCTATTTAACTATTCAGAAATCGTGAGATGCGGTCTGGTGTCATGTAGGTTTCAGAAAAACATTTTCTTTATCGTGCCAACGTTTCGATCTTTATTGAGATCATCTTCAGGGCTAAAAGTGTTTGTCTTCTGTGTAATTGTGCCATTCTTGCGTGTCATGTTGAGAGTGCCGTATATCTATTTAACTTTTTTATTTTTTATTTCTATCTAATTGTCATATTTCATAATTTCGCATTTTCTCTAATTATTGTTAATTTTTTTTTTTAACATTTTTAAAGATTATAGAAACTGGACGTTAAACTTCCAATTTCTGTCTAAAGTTCTAAACTATATATTTTTATCTATTGCTATATCACTTTCAATTGCTTTCTTTGTCTTGTGTGAGTGTGTTTAGTCTCTTTCTCTCTCTCACTCTCTCGCTCTCTCTCTCTCTCTCTCTCTCTCTCTCTCTCTCTCTCTCTCTCTCTCTCTCTCTCTCCCCCTTTCTCTCTTAGGACTTTTAACCCCTAACCATATTTAAAAGTATAAACAACATTAGTGATTATCACAAAGAATTAATGTTGTATATTTGTAATCAAAACGTCCTCACGAGTGATTGTAAACAAATTGAGCTCATTAAACTAAATTGGGATTGGGTTATAGAATCTATTTTTGGCCTTAATGGTAGTTGCATTCTTGAAAACCAAAAAACTAATTTTATAGTAATCTCTTTAAACAGTCGAGGCTTGAACCGTTAGGAACCAACAAAAATATAACGTTCTTTTAATTATGGAAAATACCAGAGAATTTTTAAGATATCATAAATTGAACTGAACGTGTGAAAACTAATAAAATGTTATTTTAATTAAGGAAAACACTTTGGTGTTTTTTTCGAATGTCATAAATAGAGAAGGATGTGAAACGTTAAAAACAGGTCGTTTATAAATCAGGGTCAATAAAGAAAATTTTAGCAGGTATAAACATGCCATCAATTGACAAATTTCAGCTCACATATATAAATAGAGATTTTGTAATGCCGTAAAGTAAAACAAAATATCCTAGGACAAAATGTTATTTTATCAGAGATATTGTTATGTCCTTTCCACTCGACTCTTAAAGTGGAATAGTTTTTTTTCTGTGTCACAAATGGTAACTAAAACTGGTACACTGACGTCATCTCGACCATTTGGTACATGAATATGACGAGAAAGTAACTTCAGAAATTCAGAATATGTGCTGCCATATATATACCCAAAATGTCTGCATATTACAACTATCCTATAGGAGGGTTGGGTTTAGGTTAAAAAGGAATCTGCCTCTTCATGACCAATAGTGGTCTTATTGTGAAATCTCCGTTACTATGTAACATTGTGGATTGGGTTTGTGATTCTGAAAGTGTGGAAGGAAATATATGGCATAAATATAATCTCAATTGTTGATAATGCCAGAGGTTTGATAACGGCAATTGGAGAAATTTAACCTATGGAAATAGTCGACCTCTAATCCAAATAAAATATCAAAATATCAGGGAGCTTTGTGATGGTCCAGACGATGAAAACAAATGTCAGCTGTTTCTGTTAAATGTTAAGGTCGAATTGAAGAAATGTGATTTTTTTAAAAAATTTATTTATTATTAATTTTTTATATTATAACAATAATAATATATAAAATATAACAATGGTTCGCAACAGCGGAGGTCATATTAACCCTCAGGGTGCCGGTGCTTTTGAAAAAAGCCCATTTGTAAGTATGTCGGGTTCGAATGCAGGGCCGCTGGATTCGAACCAGGGACCTTTAACTTACAGTGATGAGCGCCGTGTCAACCCCTAAACCGTTGCGGCCAACGGTGCCCCCTATGTGAAGTTATTAAAATAATGTCAAGTGTGGGAAATACCACAGATTATATTATACCCCTGGTTTGGAGTCGAAAAATTAATTATTTTTCAAATTCAAAAGTTATTTTATACCTTAAGTTAAGATCGACAAATCTATACAGATTTTGTTATTTTCTAGTGAAAATCATTCCATATTTATTAGAAATCGTGAGATGCGGTCTGGTGTGATGTAGGTTTCAGAAAAACATTTTCTTTATCGTGCCAACGTTTCGATCTTTACTGAGATCATCTTCAGGGCCTGTGTTTTACAAACATTGTTTACATATAACAATTACATTTTGGATGTGGAAAAGTGAATTTATACAATGCAAAATATATTTTATATATTCAATCAAAGTAATTCTAAATACTATAAATTCTCTTTTCCACATCAAAAATGTAATTGTAATATGTAATGTTTGTAAATCCCAGGCCCTGAAGATGATCTCAATAAAGATCGAAACGTTGGCACGATTAAGAAAATGTTTTTCTGAAACCTACATCACACCAGACCGCATCTCACGATTTCTAAATAAATATCGATAAACGGTCACCACACATCATTCCATATCTTTAAGTATTTAGGAATTTTTAAAGGCAGTGTTCTTAGGCTTTCATTCTGACACAAATTAAAAAGGAAAAGGACCGACTATCAAGGAGACTGATTAGAACGGAAAAAGGGGAAATGCGAAACGGGTCTGAACCATGCAAAATCAGGGAGGATAGTCAGCACAATATTATAGGTAAATATCAATAGTACAATGTAGTTTGTTACCATTCTTTTTTTTTTGTATATTTCGAGTTGAATTTTTTTTATTTGTAATGGTTAGGTAAAGAAAGTGTGTCTTCCTCTACGTTTAAATCTTTTTTCTTTCTATTTTTATGAACATGGTCCTTCTCTTCTCTGATTTTTAGCATACTTTTGTTTTTCTTTATTTCTTAGTGCCTTTTCTTTATTTTTTGTCTGATCGTACATGTGTTTATGTATTCTGTTTTTGTATTGGTACTGATTTATTTCATTATTTGTGTCTGTGTGGGAGGTTTGAGCAAGCTAATATAATATTGACTGTTACCTTTGATTTTTTATTAATTTCGAGTTTACGTTTTTATATATTTGTAACGATTAGGCAAAGAAAATGTGTCCTCCTCTACTTGGTAAGTCTTTTTTCTTTATTTTTATGAACATGGACCTTTTATTGTCTGTTACTCAGCATAGCTTTGTTTTTCTTTGTTAGTGTCTTTTATTTATTTCGTCTCTGATTGTACATGTGTATTTGTATACTACGGTTTTTACGGGTACTGATATTTCTCGTTCTTTGTGTCAGTGTGGGTGATTTCAGCCAGCTAGTATAATATGGTCTGTTACGTTTGCTTTTTTGTATACTTCGAGTTAACATTTGTATTTATTTGTAACGATTAGGCCAGAAAACTGTGCTCTCCTCTACTTTCTAAGTCCTTTTCCTCTTTATTTTTATGAAATGGGCCCTTTATTGTCTGCTTTACAGCATAGTTTTGTTTTCCTTGATTTTATGTCTGATTGTTCATGCCTTTCTGTATACAGTTTTTTTAAATTGGTACTGATTTTACTCATAATTTGTGTCTATGGGGGTGGTTTGAGCCAGCTAGTATAATATTGTCTGTTATCTTTGCTTTTTTGTATACTTCGAGCAGAAATTTTTTTGTAATGATTTGGTCAAGAATATGTGTCCTCCTTTTTTATAAGTACGTATTCTCTCTATGTATATGAACGTTGTCCATTTGTTGTCTGCTTTTTGTTTATTTTTATGTTGGGTCTTTTCTTTCTTTTTGGTTTAATTGGACATGTGTTTTTGTATGATATTCTTTTTATTTGTTCTGATTTTATCTTTGTGTCTATGAGGGTACTTTGAGTCAAATAGTGTAATGTCTGTTAACTTTGTTTTTTGTTCAATTCGAGTGGAAGTTCATAAGTATTTTTGCAACAAATTAGTTGTTGCCATTCTTTTTTTAGGAGAAATTATGTTAAAACACACTATTTTTTAAATAAATGTTATATGCAGTAAAATGCGACAGAAATTGTTGAAATATTTTTTCTACTGTCTCTAAACCAGTTTTGACAAAAGGATTGCAGAATGAAGTTGTACCGCGTTGTGAGGACAATCCAAATGAAAGTGCTCTTCATAACCGTTTCCCTGAGAATGACATGAGGTTAATTCAACAAAAAGAACAAAAAGGCCATTAAAGGTTTGCCCGGAGTGGGAATGGGACTTCGCTACGAGGGGAAAAGGGTTGTCACGAGGGGTGAGGATTGGCATTATTTCCAACGGCCGGGATCTATGTTCTTAAAGTAAAAATCAATATTGGCTAAGTCTATCCGGCAAAGGGGGAAAAAATTCTGGGTATATACAAGTTTGAGCAATTTCTCGAGCCATTATTGGATCGGGGGAGGACCCTCGGTTTAATTCATCCCCTTCCCACTCCATAGGTGGCACCCTCGGATTGAAATGGTCTCGCAACCCCTATTCACGCGATAAAACGCGATTGTTTAGAGATTAAAAACACCCCAGCACATCTTCCAAGATTTAAGAAGAAGTGTTAAAAATATAATCTATGTATACTACGCACTATAATAAAATATAAAATCAGTACCTAGTACAAACATAGTGCACAATATTTCGTGTACAAGACTTACAGAAAACAGAAAGAAAATGCTCTACATAAAGAGAAAAAAAACCGATGCTCAGATACATACAACAGTGGACCATTTTATTAAAAATAGAGTGAAAAACGACTTACAAAGTTGAGAAGGATACACTTTCTTGGCCTAATCGTTACAAATACATAAAAACAAACTTCAACTCGAAATATATAGAAAATCAAAAGCAACTCGTTACGCTAATTGACTTAAATCACCCACACAAAGAACATGTAAAATCAGTACATGGTTTGCAAAAACACATGTACATTAAGACAAAAAATAAAGAAAAGACACTAATAAAGAAAAACAAAACTATGCTGAAAAACAGATAATAAAAGGACCTTATTCATAAAAAAAATGTAGGAAGCAACTTATTTAGAAAATAGAGGAGGACATACAATTTTGGCCTAATAGTTACAACTACATAAACAATAGCAATATAACAGATAACAATATACGAATTGACTCAAACCATGTACTTGACGTAAAAGACACTAATAAAGAAAAACAATTATGCTGAAAAACGGACAATAAAATGACCATGTTCATAAAAGCAGAGAAGAAAGGACTGACAAAGTAGAGGAGAACACATTTTTGACCTAATTATTACAAATATATAAAAATGTCAGCTCGTTGCAGATAAATAAGAATTTCCGCTCGAATTGTACAAAAAACAAAGTGAACGGACTTTACACTATTTGACTCAAACTACACTCGTAGACATAAAGAAAGTATAAAATCAGTACAAATAAAAAGAATAGCTTACAGAAACACACATCCTATTAAAAAAAGACACTAATAAGGAAAAACAAAACTATGCTAAAACGGACAACGAATGGACCATTCATAAAAATAAAGAATAAAAGACTTACAAAGTTCTTACATATTCTTGACCAAATCATTGAAAATATAGAAAAATTTCTACCCGAAGTATACAAAAAGGAAAAGGCAACAGACAACGTTATACTAGCTGGCTCAAACCATCCACACAAATACAAGCAACGAGTAAAATCGGTGCCAATAAAAAAACTGTATACAAAAACGCATGCATAATCAGACATGACATAGAAGACAATAAAAGGACCATATGCATAAAAATACAGGGAGCAAAATGACTTAGAAAGAAGAGGAGGACACACTTTCTAGGCCTAATAGTTACAACTATATAAACTATACAGAAAAACAAAAGCAACAGATAACAATTATATTAATTGACTCAAACCATGTACTTGATGTAAAAGAGAATAGATAATAAAAAAAGAAAAACAAAACTATGCTGAACAACAGACAATAAAATGATCATGTTCATAAAAGTAGAGACGAAAAGGGTTTACAAAGTAGACGAGGGGATATTTTCCTAACCTAATGGTACAACTACATAAAACAATTTTCAACTCGTCATATACAGAAGAACGAAGGCAACAGATAACAATATACTAATTGATTCAAACACACAATACAGGCATAAAGAACGAGTAAAATAAGTACTTATAAAAAGCATAGCGTACAAAAACACATGTATAATAAGGCAAAAAATAAAGAAAACATACCAACAAAGAAATACGAATCGATGAAAAAGACAATAAATGGACGACATTCGTAAACGATATAAAAGAATTTACAAGAATAGAAGAGAAAATGGAAAATTTACTAAATTAGTCATGAAAAAACACAATAAAGAACACAAACACCGTTATAAGTCTAAAAATAGATGTTAGGAAATGTATACAAAATCAACATCAATGGTGATTAATTGTACCACGACCCGGCGGCGAAAGCTGAGTTATTTTGTTTTGCCAGATCAAGGATAAAAGACGTGAAAATTCTCAAGTTTGCGGCAAAGACTTTTTAATGTGATTTTAAACGGGAAAAGGGAATTATAAACGTTATATTGACTCCTTAATTAGTCACGTAGGCAACTCGTAAATTGTAATATTTTGCAATATTCCTCGCCGAAACGAGACGAGGCGGCGTCGTTAAATTTAAATCAAACGATCGTGGATTTTTAATAAAGGCAAATGCTATAAAATTAATCACGTCCTGATAGAAATTTTAGAAAATATTGACATTTTATTATCGGAGCTCATGTGGACAGAGATTGGGAATATGATGAACCAATATTCTCGAAAATGATATAAAATTTAAGACTTTTTTTAAGGATATCGTTTCATTATTCTATGTATATTCATTTGCTATATAGGTACTACAGCCACAAGACTGGACCCTCAATCAAGTCTTTTTAGGAAAACGTGGACAGGTTTCCGCGATGTTTTATGTTCCATCCATTCCATTCGTCATGACATCGAATTCCGACCTCCGCGGCGGGCTAAACCTTCGCTAGGAAAACTCGTCTTAAGGATCGTACTTTAAATGCCGAATTTTTTTTTTAAATCCTCGTTTTTGCGTTATTTAACCTAATAGAACATGAAATTTATTCGAAACCGAAAAAAATGTGTTTTTGTAACCAAATTAGCGCGAATTCTATGATGTTGGGTTAAAATCCGATTGCAGAACGAAAACATTTGAAGGTGTATAAATGATAATAATGATAATGACGATGGAAGGAGCCTAGGACTTGAGGGTTTTTGTTCCACTAACTCTGCAGCTTATTGGCTTATTGTACTTTCATAGTTTCCTAGTTCACTCTGTAGACTCGATTCTTGTCTTAAAGAGGTCATTGTATGTCGTACTACATTTCCTTCCCCTGGGTTTTCTTTTTATCCCAGGTTATGTCTTCATTGAGCGGTTGCTTCAGCTTCGAAGATGATATGGCTGTTTCTTTTTCCTCATTGCATAACCTACAAATGAGGCCATCACTGAATATGCCTATGTCGTGTAGATTTTTCTCAGATACCAGTGACCGGTGGTAAATTTTTTAACACTCCTCAGCGTTGAGCCGTATAGAAATAAGATGTCAAATAAATTTGGATCATTTTAGTACGCCATGGCGGATAAACAAGCTACGGAGGGTATTTAGTCTTAAGTAGAAGCTTTTTCCTTCCAGATTCCAGAACAAAATCGAACTGAAGGCAGAAGTATAACTACAATACTAGAATGTATACGACCAAGGAAGATGTGAAGGTAATAGTAAAGTAAATGATAATTGTGCTGTACACTAAGCCTACTGGTTTTTCTCAAAGATGAAAAAAGAAATTTACGGCAAAATCTCAACAGCATTAAGAAAAAAATTGTTTCTTTCAAGGTTGGAAAACTTGATTTTAAACGAGAATGTTTAAGCCTTTTCAAAATCTAAACAGCAAGAATAGGACTAAAATGACTGGAACGACTCCATCTCCCCGCAGACCTGTAGAAAATATCTATCAATTTTTCCTTTGTTTACTTATTTATAGAACTTTTTATTACTTAGAACATTACGATTGGTTTTTCTAAAAATTGGCGTATAAACAATAACCACAGCTGCCATTAACCATTAACTGCCCTATCTGGTAAGGTTGTTTCTTGTGGGTTGATTACGAAACACAGGTAACTACTTAGTGTCTTATTTTGGAGAGTTTAAAAATAAAATTTTGCTATTGGGTTCTGACATTAAAATAAAATTGAAAATGATGCAAAACTCGTAGAAAACCTTTATATTATTGAACAAATGTAGGACAGAGCTGTATAACAGCTCGATATTATTAAATGGCGAATATGGACATCTTCCCCTTTGGATTTATAGACTCAATGAAATTATTAAGGGAGGACAGACATAAGCGTGGTAAACGAGGGGTTTATTGGAAGGGAATGCGCATTTATTGTGCCACGGGGGTCGAGAGAGCCATGGCGGAAAAGGGTTGCGGTCTATTGGATCAGGAGCCATTTTGGATGGGAACCCTTTTTGACGTGTTCTGCTCAGCAGCTGCAAGATGTATAAACAACGCGTTGACAACCCGAGCCCGCCGTCCAACTGGCGTCCGCTTTCCGAAAAGAAAGGGTTTTCGCATAAAGGGCCGGCAGATGCGAGGTGGTTTTTTGCAAGTTTTGGAAAATCGCAGACCCAAATAGAGGTTTTACCTTTGTACGCCTCGTTGTGTTGAAGCATATGTAGAATTGTTCGAGTTTTACAGCTTGTGACACGAAGGCTCACAGAATCTAGAAAACAGGAAGGCTAGGATGATGAAAACCGACCAAAACGAAATTAAGCCTGGTTGTTCAAACAAGACCAAATTTGGATTTAATTTGTCTAAAAATGTTTACCTTTCTTCAAAGATCTCTGTAATTTATGACCCTGACAAGGCTGAGTTTCTCTCATTTGGCCACGTACCATTACAGACATTTTATTTATTTTAATTCTTTCCAAAAATTTTGTTGTGGCTTCATGTTACATCTAGCTTTATTTTTTATCTCAAGAGCCTGTAGGAACTTTGAAAAGTCCGAAACTTTCTTCTGTATTCATCATAATGGATGATTAAAACATCCCATTTAAGACGCTGCGATTTATAGTTATAAAAAATCAACAAAATTTTTAAACCCCCTTCAAACAATTGATCCTGAAACATTCCTTTTACTCACTTCCTATTCTCCTACAGGTCTCATAAGGCAAGGGCATCGTGATTAGTTATTTTATTTATTTTTGTCGTCACTCATGTAAAACCTGTACTTATATACGTCAAAAAGGAATTTTGATTATTTTATAGGTATAAATTTAACGAAAACTTCTAAACGGAGATATTTTCATTTCTGGGTTAAAAAACAAAATTTTCGACCATATGACACACTCAGAGAGACAAAGAGGAAAATGTTTAACTGTGCCATGCCCGCCTATTCTTGCTAGACATGGCCAAATGGCGAAACCAAAACATAGGGGCGATCAAACTGCTGGCGAACGTCCACCATCACCGTCCCAATAAAATTTCACAATTACTGTCAGGTTTGAATTGTTCCAATTTATTTTTGTTAAAGTTCGTTAATATCAATCGTTCTGGCATTCGATCTGGTATTAAGCAGAAAACCGGATGTAGTCCGTGTTTATTTAACGGGGGAAAATTATTGCAGGTTTATTTTGTTGATGATGGGTTTTGGTCTGCGAGTCGGTGAACTCATGTTGAACCGACGGCACAGGGTCACTTATTGGGTCTGTCTCCACTCTTGAGTTTTTTTGAAATTACAATTAATTAAGGTTTTTAGTAGAGATGAAAAAAGTTAATGGCACGAGCGGGATTCGAACCCACGATCTTCGGCTAGATATGCCGCTGCCCTACCACTTGAGCTATCGTGACCTCGATCCACTCGGACATCAACGGTGTATCTAGCCGAAGATCGTGGGTTCGAATCCCGCTCGTGCCATTAACTTTTTTTCATCTCAACTAAAAACCTTAATTAATTGTAATGTATTAATTGGTCAAGCGGACCACGAAATTAGTGAATTTTTTTAAATTATTCAAACGCGTTTCGGCATTGCGCCATCTTCAGTGAGGCACTCGAAAAACTTTTCAAAAATGTTTCTATAACTAACAACTTATTTATATTTATACGTAATGCTGAACTGGCCCACTGAAGATGGCTCAATGCTGAGACGCGTTTGAATAACTCGAAAAATCCCCGAGGTTTGATCCATAGCAAGTGACCCTGTGCCGGTTCAACAAGAGGTTTTGGTTAATAAACTTTCTCTAAAATTATAAAAGAACATTTTTAAAAGCCTGTGTTTATATTTACAAGTTTAATGTTTTGTTTTTGTTTTTAAAGTCAAGTTGTATTAACATGTGCCAAATAATCAATATCACCCTCAGGACGATTGGCACACTTCCTTATTGGCAATATAAATCGGTCACTTTCACCCAGTTTTGAAGGAAAAAAGTTACAAAATTTAAAAACAGAAATTGTGTTTTGCCAAAATACTATTAGCAATAAACATACTATTTACGAATATATAAAAAAATAAATTAATTAAAACTTGACCGATTGTAGTTTGAGGGCTTTCAAAGATCAAAAGTCGACTAAAGTGCTGACGGAATCAATTGTTTATATTTAGCAGTGTTTCGAAAGTGATAAGTCAAATTTGGATTTATTTTATTTTCGACAAACAGCCAAAGGATCGTTTCACGGCAATTATTTATTTGAAAATTGTAAAGTTTCCTTATCGTTGGAAAAAATCACCAGATTGGAAATAATTGGGTACAATGTCTGAGGAAGGAAAGTGAAACTAGGGTTGGCCAATAGGAGGTGGGTTTTTAATATTATTTATTATTGTAACAAAAATTGTTCAAACGTTTCATAACGGGCGTAATTTCGGAGAAATAAAATTTGGAACGTTTGAACACCAATGGACAAACATAATCTTTCAGAGTTGGGCGCACAGGGGATAAATTTTCTCGCCCTTTTGAAATTTTAAATTATACGGACTGTTGCAAGTCATATGTTGAGCACCTTAGGACGATGATTTATTAGAAATGCCGAAGAGTCTTTTTTTGCCGCGCTGGCTAATGGGGGCCACCTAGTTAGCGTTTCCTCCCTAAACGAGATGAAAATTTCCAAATTACGTAATATTTAAAAAAGGATATACTTATAGACATATGCATATGCAAAACGATAAAACAAGACCTCAAGATGATACATATACTGTTAACTAGTTTTGTAATAAAAAAAACTCAGCGTTAAGACCAATTTGAAATAAAAGAATAACACTCAGGAAATAACACTAAGGAACATATACTTTCATCAGAAAGTTGCAACTATTATTAAGATTCCACAAGGTTAATAAATATAAACATCTAATTACAGCACTGACAATTTTTATCGAACACTGTGTTGGCAGTGGAACAAGATCTACAACTACAACTCGTCCATTCGGAATGAATAGTATATATATATNAATATACACAGCATAATAAAATCGTTTGATATGTTTTGGATGGTACTTTACAGAAATTTACAGTTTGTATTTTTGAGTATTTTATCGGGTTTTTGTTCGTACTATTTTTACGTTAATTTCTATAATCATTATTTTATGTATGTGTTTTATATGAATGTAACCCATATAAAAATGGTACGAACAAAAACCCAATAAAATACTCAACAATACAAACCTGGAAATTTCTGTAAACTACCATCCAAAACATATCAAACGATTTTATTATGCTACAAAATAACTGTAATCCTTACGTAATTGCGTGTTTATATAAATAAATGTTCAAAAAGTAATTGGAAATTCAACCTTGAAAAGATATCAATTGTTTATCAAGAGAATCCGAATCTAAATAGGTTTATAATTTTATGGGGACCGAATCATTTATAAATCTTTGAGAAAAAAAAAACTAAAACTACTTACATCGGGCTAGAAAGATTGTATTTAATATTAAAATCAGGATCACAAGTTTTTGTTTTTAATTTTTATATACGGACCGGGGTTCCTTTCTATTTCGCCATTCTGATATGCTTAGGAACTTACCTTTTTTCTGATTAACAATAGACTTGGAAAAAAGAAGGGGAGCTTAAAAAAAATTATTGTTTTGGGGGAAAGGAAAGAGAATTGAGCCAGTTTACCGGTGAAAGTCTGAAGTACATGGTAGTTATTGGTTAGGAAGATAACTATCACAATCAATGGTAAGGCTACGGACATGGGATTACCGATTGAATGGAACTTTTTTGGTGATATTAGGTCGAAAAATATAGATGTTTTTCTGAAAAAAGTTTTTAAAAAAATGAGGATGAAATCAACAAAAAAATGTCACTCTTTTTTATTTTATATTCAAATATTTATTATATTCATCATTAATTTATTCACGAAGGTCAAATTTGTGGCATTATGTGTAGTTTATAGCGGCTTAAATCCTGAAAAGTATCTTGCTGACCAGTGGACTCCTTTAAACTCATTTGGAAGGCAAACAATTTGAAAATAAACCCCCCCCACCAAAAAAATAAAATAAAATAAATAAATAAAAAATAAATAAATACATTTTTTTATGTAGTTAACTTTATTGGACATAAGTTTTAAACTTTAAGGACAGTTTGGCAAATAATGAAAAAATATAAACAAACGTATACAAACGTTAATTGACAGAAACATTTGAGGAGGTTTCAACCCAGTGGCTGTCCAAAATTTGCATTTTTTAAAATTTATTATAATACAAAAAATGATATATACAGCAAGATTAGCATAATGTATCCTTTTCAGCTTTTTTCGAGTTTAGACAATTTGACAACCATTTGAATTTTTTTTTCGGAAAAAAATTTGGCTATCCGTTTCTTTGGCAGTGAATAGATAGATAGATGGATGTAGACATGTACATATGAACAAAAGACAGACACATAAGCAAAAATTTCTGATATAAGCGGACGGTTGTAACAACTAATTATATTTTTTAATCTAAGGTCTTCGTTGAGATGAAAAAATATAATTAATTAAAATAATTATTACGGTCGATTATGATTACTAGATTCACATATATGTAATAATGTTGAATTTGTATAAATTTGTAGTTATGACTTTTTAAGTGGAACACCGGATTTCGGTGGAAAAACATACCTCATCATTGAACTCACTTCTGTTTTTTATTTGATTGCTGTACAAATTCGAATTTAAAAGCTTTAACGGATGCTTTAAACGAATCCGAATTGTTACAAAATTGGTTTACATTATTAAAAGTATTGTTGGTTTTTATAACTTTTTATACTATTTAATACGATCGTGTTTCTTATTTTTATTTTCTTCAAAAAATTAAATTCACGATTCAAGTTTTTTAGTTGAGATAAAAGCCTTAATTAATTATTCAGAAATCGTGCCAACGTTTCGATCTTTATTGAGATCATCTTCAGGGCCTGGGATTTACAAACATTGTTTACATTTAACAAATACATGTAGGATGTGGCAAAAAGTGAATTTATACAATGCAAAATATATTTTTTATATTAAATCGATAAATCATCAATAGAAATACTAATAATCCCAGGTCCTGAAGATGATCTCAATAAAGATCGAAACGTTGGCACAATAAAGAAAATGTTTTTCTGAAACCTACATCACACCAGACCGCATCTCACGATTTCTGAATAATAATTACCAATCTGAAGGCATACCCATTGATGGTGACGATATTGATACCATGAGATTTCTCTATGTTTAGTTTCTGATGACGGGCCAGGTGCCCGAAACGTAGCACGATAAAAAAAATGTTTTTCTGAAACCTACATCACACCAGACCGCATCTCACGATTTTCGAATAATCATCGACTAACGGTCACTAATCACCACACATTTCTACACCTTAATTAATTGTAATATATTAATTGGTCAAGCGCTCCATGAAATTAGTGAATATATTATAACCTTGAATACATTCAAAACAAAGGTAAAAAATTTTATTGTAAAAAATTATTTTAACTTTTTAAAATGTTTTGACTTCTTGTGCATTAGTATCACAAAAACTGGATGAAACAAACAGGTTTGTAGCATGAGAACTATTTAACAACAGGATTTAAGAACAAATAATTACAGTTTGCTTTCAATTTCTTAAAAAGTTAAAAAGTTAACTATTTTTTCAAATGAAAACCTATGATCTGATTGATTTTAATTCGCGGATTCATCGGGTCCGTTAGATTTTAAGAAAAATGGAGAAAACCATTCGAAAATCGGTTCAGAAAAACGTTAGATATTACAATTGCAAAAATCTTTCCGATTATTTTTAAAATCAAAAATTGAACTTTTTACCAGCACGGTCACCAGAATTAAGCCAACTGGAATATTTACTTTAGGATTATTTGAAAAATATAAGTTAGTAAATAGTACGCTCATGTGAAAAAGGGGAGATACGATGATAGAGGCTTTGATCTCGACTAGACCGTCAAACTATTCTGCCTAGGGAAGGAACGACGATTTTTGCAAAAAAAAATCATTTTTCCTTAAAAAAACAAACAAAAGAAGAAGAAGAAAATATCGAACTTAGCGAGGGTCACGAGTCATAAAACGGAAATGTGGTCTCCAATTTTGTCGATCAACCAATCTACCACTCAAGGAGAGAGGCGGCCTAATCCAATTTTCTATAAATGGGAGACAACGAACTAAAAGAATGAACTATAATTATTAAAGCACAAAAATCGTTAATAAATATTACATAATTTATAATTATTATAAATAAATTAAATTAAACTGGTATGACGATGATGTGGTTTACTTATTGTAACCTTAAAAATAAATTTTCTTACACTTATACGTAACTTTTCATTCAAATTTACAAACACAATAAAAGAGAATTAGCTTGCAAAGAACTTACAAAAGTTGGTTTCTAGATTTTTTAAAAATTTATTCATATTTAAATATAAGTCAAAATTTAAATTATTCTGTTTATCAATTTAGATTTTAAAATATGCATACAAATGTCAAAATGCTATGTATTGTATGTCTTAAAACAATACAAATATATTTGTACATGTTTTTTTAAAAGTTAGAATCGTAAAATCTTGTACTATGTTAATGACATTACATTCTCGTCTGACCCACACTTAAAAACCTTGAATTTCAAATTAGTACATAAAATCATGAAGTTATTAAAGTTTATTTTCCCAGTTTCCAAATACAGGTAAGCCCAATGGGGCCTAAAGTAAATAAAGGAAGCGGTATTGTAAGAGTTTGGAGAGGCCTATATGGCTGGTAGGATCGATACTCGCTGCCTGGAAAAAATGTGAGCTCTCAACAGGGGTAAAAAGGCGGCATGTGATTGGGGTTTTTTCGGGGGCGGTGGTCACCATGGCAACCCCCTTGGCCGTCCCTTTGCTCCGGGGGTGGAGGAGGAAAAAACCTGCGTTAAATTTCACCAAGGGATAAAGAAAAGTGGAAACCTCCGCTTAGCACTGACTGATACTCCAGCAAATCTAAAATAATTATAAATTGGGAAAGAATCACACTGTCAACCTGCCTATGTATCCTTTGCTTAATTCTCTAAACAAATTTAAAAAAATTATATTTATCTAAAACCTTGCAATAGATTTATCTAAATATTTCATTTTTCATATGATGTAATGAATATAATATCTTTTTAAGTATAGAATAGTTTTAAAAAAGTGAAAGAATTTTCAAGAATATACATTATGAAAATTATTTGGATATTTCTACAAGTAAAAATTAATTGAAGGTTTTTACTCAAAGTAAAATTTATCTCGTTTTTACCTTTTATATATTTATAAATCACATTAATTTAAAAAAATTTTTTTTTAGACAGTCAAAATTTCCAACATGCATGACTTTTTATTTTGTATCTGTAATTGCCCCTCAGTTTAGTTGGAAAATATAGTTTTTTATCTAGATGTAAGATGATATGGGAGGAATATTCCAGAAGTTTTTTATATACTCTGAAGTTTCATTTTAAGATATAGTTTTTTTTTTACTAGCTGCCAAGTTTCTAGATTTTTTAAATGCTCTTAAGTTTCATTACAAGGTATAGTTTTTTACTGGCTGCCAAGTTCCTGGAGTTTTTTAAGTACTTTGAAGTTTAATTCTAAGATGTAGTTTTTTACTGGCCGCCATGTTTCTAGATTTTTTTAAATGCTCGTAAGTTTAATACAAGGTATAGCTTTTTACTGGCTGCTAAGTTCGTGGGTTTTACGTTTTTTGAATATATATGGATTTTTAAATATGTATATTTTTTTAATTACCTCTATGTTTAATTTCAAGATGTAGTTGTTTTTTCTGAGAGCCAAGTTAAGAAGGTATGGAAGGAATATTCTAGAAATTTTTTATATACACTGAAGTTTCATTTTAAGACATATTGTTTTTACTAGCTGCCAAGTTCTTGGATTTTTTTAAATACTCTGAATTTAATTTCAAGATTAGTTCTTTTACTGGCTGCCAAGTTCCTGGATTTTTTTTAAGTACTTTGAAGTTTAATTCCAAGATATAATTTTTACTGGCTGCCAAGTTTCTACATTTTTTAAATGCTCTTAAGTCTAATTACAAGGTATAGTTTTTTTTTACTGGCTGCTAAGTTCTTGAGTTTACGTTTTTTGAACACATATGGAATTTTAAATATATATATTTTTTTTAATTACCTCTATGTTTAATTTCAGGTGTAGTTGTTTTTTCTGAGAGCCAAGTTAAGATGATATGAAAGGAATATTCCAGAAATTTTTTATATACTCTGAAGTTTCATGTTAAGATATAATTTTTTTTACTAGCTGCCAAGTTCCTGGATTTTTTAAATACTCTGAATTTAATTTCAAGATTAGTTTTTTTTATTGGCTGCCAAGTTCCTGGATTTTTTTAAGTACTTTGAAGTTTAATTCCAAGATGTAGTTTTTTACTGGCTGCCATGTTTCTAGATTTTTTTTAAATGCTCGTAAGTTTAATACAAGGTATAGTTTTTTACTGGCTGCTAAGTTCTTGGGTTTTACGTTTTTTGAATTTATATGGATTTTTATATATGTATATTTTTTTAGTTACCTCTAGGTTTAATTTCAAGATGTAGTTGTTTTTCTGAGAGCCAAGTTTCTAATTTTTTAAAATTATCTTTAAGT